>NC_059433.1:92719700-93021534 GCF_021028975.2 Sphaerodactylus townsendi
TCATTGTGGGGGAGGCTCCTTTACAGAGATACCTTTTAGAAAGAGAGGAGAGACTTTTGGAAACATTTGGAAAGTGACACCCTTTAAAAACCAGTGTGGAAAGCTGATATAGCTGTCAGACGAACTTTTACTGATGCATTATACAGTCCTTGGTCTTTTAGCACTTTCAAGGTCTAAAAGTGATTCTAGAGGACATGACCCTGGAATTCGTTGCTGCTGATTTGCCCATACAGAAAAATGTGTTCACTTGGATGCATACTACAAGAATTAATAAGGCAGGATTATTGACAATATATACTTTGTTCTGTCTATCAAATGTGAGTTTTCTGGTGCAAGATTCCTTTTCTTTCTTTTGCTGACCTTTGGGGCAGGAGCTAAAGAGAAGTTGGAATGGCCTCACATACTCATATAAGGCCTTGTACTTCCTGGCCCCTACTCACCTGGCCCCACACACCTACACTGGCCTGGCAACATACAGCCACATGAAGCCATGCATGCTGGTGAAGGAGGACAGCCCCACCTCCAGCCTTCCAAGGACAGCAACAGGGGCCCGGGGTAAGTCCCATGACACTTTTTAAAAAAACCCACACACATAGAAGGAATCTAATTATCAGAAGTTGGGAGAAAAATGTTCTGTGATCTGCAGCTAACTAAAATTTAAAAAATAGAGTTTGACAGCAGTTTTGATGTGCTTGAAATTTGTTTCTTTATTTCATAGGAGAAATTACTGCTTCATAGTTTACATCCTATTGATCTATGCTGAGTTCATTCAAAGTTTACATCTTTAATCCACCATTTTAAATGATTTTCTACTTTACCCATCAAATAATGATATTCCATTTTGCAACCCAAAGAAAAAATGTGTGCAGAATTTGCAAAAAATAAAAAATCATAAAGAAACTGTAATCAACTTTTGCCACTTTAACAATTGCTGTGCTGAATGCAAAACAGTTTGGTATGCAAAGCTGAGGGATTCTTTTTTAGCATGCTTATAGCACATGATGGCTATCAAGCATCAGAGACCTGATTATATACTTCAGGAGTCTTTCATTCCACATAAGAAGTATTTGCATTTTAATTTTTCACTACTTGAAAATCCTCAGCCAGTTCTCATTATAATCCTACTTAACATGCAGCAATTTAAAACAAATATTTCAATTATCCTTTCCAATATATTATGCACAATTTTATTCAGTTAGCTGTTGGTATCTGTTGAACTGTTAGCAGGCCTCCATGGAAGAGCTCCTATCCATTCCATGCATCTTTTTGTATACACAAAAGTGCTGGAATGTATTCCAAGTCTCAGTACAAAGCAGGGTATCAGTGATGCACAATAGGTCATAGGTGTCAAACTCGCGGCCCTCCAGATGTTATGGACTACAGTTCCCATCATTCCGTCAGCATGATGTCCATAACATCTGGAGGGCTGCAAGTTAAACACCCATGTCCTATGTGAACAAACATTAGTCAAACATGCCCCAGAACCTTATAAAGGGTATAGAGACTTATTTTTATAAATGAAAGCTGGGAATGCAGAGAATATACTTAAATTATCAGTTCAACACAACATCAATACATTGATATTTTAGGGCTATTTTTCAGGAGAAAACCGAGTGTGCAGAAAAGGTCTTCCACAAATCAAATCTTACTGAACAGTCTTTTGGATGTTCTATCCTGTTGACTGTACTTACCTGTTCTGATTAATCTTAGCAAGACAGATGGGCTATAAACAACATAAATAAATGAATTAATGAAAATATTAAGACTTGTGAATGGATTTTTTTTTTTGTACTGGGCTGTTGGGTGCACTGTATATATGTAGAGAAAAGTGAGCCCACTAGTTCTGTGCCTTTCTGCAGCAAGCAATAGGCACGCTGGATGTTCTATGTGGTTGGGAGAACTGTAGTGTTTATTGATCGAGCACTGATACCTGTGTGCTATATGTTTCATGAAGCGTAGGTCCATCATTGTTTATAAGGCATAGCAGTTAAATGTTAAATCTGTGTTCAGAGGCAATATATCTCTGAATGCCAGTTGTTGGGGGCAGCAATGGGAGGAGACTTTCATTTCTGTGTCCCTGCTGTGGAACTTTCAGGGGCATTTCCTTGGCTACTGGGTGAAACAGAACATGAGATTAGATTGACCACCAATCTTTCTTCTCAGGAAAGCTCTTTTTAGGTTCCTATGTTCAGTATTCTGTGGTGTGTTCTTCATAAATCAGTATGAAATTGAACCCTCATTCGCTCTCCAAAAGATAGAAATATTCAGGCAGAGAATATGCTGATAGATAAACGTGGTGAAGCAACAGGCAGTGCAATCTGGGCAGCGGGTAGATTCATGATGGCTGGGCATAGTGCAGCCTTGCCATCTTCAAAGAGGTTTGCAGAACCAAAGAGCCAAAACAGAGAAAAAAACTCACTGATCACCCTGCAAGTGCCCTATGTAGCCCAGTGGGCTGTGCCTACCTTTTTGGTGGCATAAGTCTATGCTATCAAAAATGGGTATTTCCAGCCCCTTTTGCCCCCTTGCCTCTTAAGGAAGGTTTGAGATAAAGAATGTCTAGCAGGGAAAGCATCAAGCAACCCCTTAGTTTACCCTCTGAAGCAAACCACAGCTTGGCCAGCCGTATTTCATAATATAGGAATAAACACTAAATGCAGTGAGGCATGCAATCTGAGCTCTACCATTGCAAGGACTGAACTATTACGAACGTCTGGTCTATTCATGACCAGTGGTGGGATCCAATAATTTTAGTAACAGGTTCCCTCGCCAGCCCCCCCTCAGCAAAGGGGGCAGAGGCGTACCTAGGCAAACCTGAGCCCTGGGCAGAACCTGAGTTGGATGGCCCCCCATGGGCAGCCACCCCACCACAACCAGCCAAATTTTTTTTGCACCAGGTCATTTCTAAATCATCATCACATTATAGAAAATGCCTCAACTCACAAATCTGAACACAGCAATGGTGAAACACACAAGTTCTTTGATAGAGACTGGTGAGATAAAAGGTACGAAAGGCTGAGAATCAATGAATGGCAGTACCTGAAAGGGATTAACCCAGTTCAGGGAGTTACATTATTAGTCGCAATTGCTATATGGAACCTTCACGTTCAAAAGCAGTATGCCTCTTGGGGAAGCGAGGGCGTGGAGATGGAAAAGTGGGCTTAATTAGTAACCCCCTCTCGGCACACACAAATAATTAGTAACCCACTCTCGGGAACTGGTGAGAACCTGCTGGATCCCACCTCTGGTCATGACATAAGGCGGTTGATGTTGAGTTTGCTCTGATATCCGAAGCTCCAGGTAATAGCTCAAAAGGAGCCACACGCCTCTCCAGATTCAGTAAAGAGCTAAAGGAAGTTGCATAGGCAGTTTACCATAGTAATTCAGTGGGGCAGAGAAATCAAGTCAGCAGCACCGCCATCATTTCTCGCCAGAGACTTCACTTTTCTTCTGGAAGACAATATCCCAAGTCATGCAGCTCTCATGAAGAAACAAATATAAAATGGAGATCAAATAAGAGAAACCCAGAATCTGTTGCAGACAGGTCCAGCAAAAACTTGAAGATGTATCCAAAAGCTATGGACTTACAGTCTTTCTTTAATTAGGATATCAGACTACAGAAAAGGCTCTTAGAGAAAAGTTGCAGAAGAACAAAACCCTTTGAAAGAAAATCTTAAAATGAAGCTTTTCTCAGCTCTGGCCAAATTTATGATGATGCAAGAAGAGATGGCTGGAAAGACTGGAAAAGGATACAAACTCAAAAAATCCAAAATCACAAGGACCATGTAGAGATACTGTCTTCTATGCAAAAGACACTGCAGATCAATTTATGGTGGCCCATCGAAAGTCTGATTTAAGTTGGATAACAAAGACATTATTATTATGAAGGAAATTCCATTGAGGGTCTTGCAGAAGCAAAAGGACTATATCTTTTTTAGTGGACATTCTGAAGAGGAAACAGATTAGATTACATGGTTAAAATGGGAGGGAATTCTTTTCACATACAAAGGACAGATACAAGGAATCAGCTCTACAACAAACAACAAAGAGTTCTACAAGAACAACATGGAGTTTACTTAAAAACATCCAGTGAAATAGTTTAGATAGCTGAAATGCAGATAAAAATCAGTAAAACTTAGAATGCTAAATATTATTTTTTTAAAGAATAGACAGCAGTCTTAAGTACTTATCTAGTGGGTCAAAATGTTTAAGCAGAATTCAAGAATTTATATGTAAATTGCCTTTAAACCGAAGAAATAAGTTAGAGAGATAGGGATATGTTATGTATATTCTCTTTAGAGACAGAATTTGAACAGTTTACTTTCTTCTTTTTTAAACTTGCTGGTCTAGACACAGTATAATATTAAAGATAAGTTCTGCAATGGGTTCTGGGAGGGAAGTCAAGGGCTTCTTCTGCATAGGCAGCAATGGGGTCATGGAAACTGTTTCTGCTGCACTGCCGCTGTTTCCACAGCAGCTGCAGGAGCCAGCCGGGATTGCTGGGATCCCAGAGACAAAAGGCAGTGTGGTTCACATGGAAACACTTTGGCCGTTTCCACACGGCCTATTAATGGCGCCCTGGGAACGGTAAAAACGCCGTTCCCAGGGAGCCATTCGCACAGGCGGCGCTGCTGCTAAGCAGCAGCGCCGACCTGGCGTCCTCCCCCTCCCCCAGGGCGGCGTCAGGCCGCCCTGAAAAACAACCCTTTAAAGGGTTGTTTTTCCCCCGACAGCGTGTTCCCGGCGGTGCGGTGCGAACAGCACTGCCGGGAACACGCTGTTTCCCTTCCCTGTTCGACTCACCTTGTCCCCATCGTCGGCCTGGAGGTCGGAGGGCAGCGTGGGTGGGGCTTCGACGGCCACCAGGCCGACGACGGGGACATGGTGAGTTGAACGGGGAAGGGGGAAGAGGCGGCTCCGTGCGGAGCCGCCTGCCGTCTGCCGGCCTCTCTGGAGGCCACCCGCATGCTTCCATGTGAACGGCCTCCGCCTCCACACCGGCAAGAATTCTGCCGGCGTGGAGGCGCCTCCACGGCCGTGCGGAAACGGCCTTTGTTTCTGTGCAAACCATGCAGCTGACATTCCCCCACACGTGATAATTTACCCCCACCCAAGACTCCCTCCCCACCTACCTGTATGCATGGCAACTGCCTATTAGAATATTCCCTGTAATGACAGCTGCCTGTGGAATCCACCATAATGGTTGAGGGAAGGAGGTAGGGATTGAACGTTCCTGCTTGCTGTAGTTTGCGCAGGCAAGCAGGAAGCAACTAAAACCTGGGTTTAAGGAAATAACTTGCAGAATTCGTGATATTCATTAAATCTGGGTTCTGGCCACTAAAACGAGTTAGCAACGTTTTGGGGGCGGGTTGTGGGAACCCCCCCAAACATTTTTTAAAAGGGCCTCAACTCGTTTTAATTGGCCCGTGCAGAATGGGTCAAGTACCGGTAGTTGTTTTGTTTTGGGATGTTGTTGTGTAAGTCTTTTTTTAAATGTTGGGGTGACTGGCTTACTGTGTAATTGTTAAAAAAATTCAATAAAATAATTATAATAAAAAGGATTACAATACTTGTTGATTTAGAAACAGAAGAAATTAATTTTTACCTTGTCTTACATTTTTTTAAAAAGCTTAAGAAATATAGCAATGAACTTTGATTTGCAAATTGTCCCTCAGGTTCAGTTTGAATGCCTGATATAAGAAAAACAAATTAAAAATAGTTTTCTTTTTGTCCTCACTATGAAAGCAAATAGAGCAGTCCTGAAACAAATTTCATTTTCTGATTGTGCTATTTAAAGTAAAGAACTGCTGTTTTCAGGTGCCTGCCAGTGTGTTTGGGTGATACGCTTTGCTAGGTATTTTTAATTAAATGCCTCTCATTCCATACTCCACTTTTCATGACTTTTCAGTGATTCTGCAGTTCTCCGCTGTCAAGTTGTCGGTTCATATAAACAATGCATATAAATCATTCTTTAATTAGTCTGACAATTTCATATATTTGTACACTTTAGCATCACTATATACCAGACAAAAGACATAACAGACATTTGACAGCCTGAAAGAAAATCAAAGGAGCTCATGAGGGGATATACCACAGCTATAGTAACATTCCAAAATAATGGCTGGGAAGAAAGACTTTTAACAATTGCTTCCACGTGCCCAAAGGATTTTTCGGGATGTGTTTCTCAAAGAACAGCTCTTCATGCTACAAGGCAAATTACTTTTGAAATGAAAGAAGCTTTCAACAATAGTTTGCAATGTGGCTCAGCAGTTTGCCTTTAAGAAGGAAACAAAGTGAAATCTATCACTTGATATGCCCAAATCTTGTGTTTACACCACCTTTTGGATGCTAGCTGATGAAGCTCCAGGTTTACCTCAACACTGCAGCAGAATTGTAGGGTGACTTTTTATTCTACAGCCACGAGCATCTCATGTTACCACAGCTGTCTCTCTATTGCCATCTACTGGAAGATTACTGCACTTTAAAAATCATCAGGAAAGCTCTGAACAATTCAACACTCTCACAGCACTAATGAATCAAAAATACTTTATCTCAGCCAGCTGATTCAGTTCTGTCAGCCGCTGAGGTCTGAATCTGAGCTTCCTGTCATTCAACCTGGAATGATAACATTTAACATAAAATTTCTTGCTTGATATTTGATTTCTCTTCTGAACAGGGGAAGTCTCTTTCAACTGAGTCAGGCTCTTGGTCCATCCACAGCACCTGTTCTGACTAGCCTCCAGGGGCCTGTCCTAGCCTTGATACCCAACATCTCTTCCGGGAAAAAGGGTATGCCAAGGACAGAACTCGGGGCTTCATGCATGTTTATGTCAGTATTACCTATTTCTAGAACAGCATCTAGCATCTTCAGTAGCTATTGCCAAATTATCAGAACATATTCTCTTTTCACACCTCAATGAAAATGCATCTATCTTTCCCAGATTGCCATTTGTGCCTGTGAAGGCTGAGGTTCTGAGTGTCACAGTACAGGTAGCATGATGTGAAATTTGACTAGTGTGGTCTCTTCCCCATCCTCCACCTGACAGACTGATCCCAAGTGGCTTCTAAATGTCATTATTCCAGTACACATGAGGGAAATTATCATAGTGTTAATTAGTGTTGTGGCCTGCTAAAATGGAAACTTTTATTGACTTCCTTGAAGTTATTTACAAATGAAACACACAGCATCTGCTGTGCTCATCAATTATGGTTTTACAATTGTCAATTCCTGAGTGCAGATAACAGTTATCAGCCAATCTTTTAAACATGTATGGAGAGTCTTTGGCCTTTTCACATCCTTAGGAATTTTATCATGTGTGAGCTCTTCCTAAAAATTGCAAATCTTTAGTCAGCTTTCCCCAGAAGCCAGACTCTGAGATAGTCACCTCCTCAAGCATTCATTAAACTAACCAGCTTTTCCTAAAAGCTGGGCTCTGAGATCTATAAAGTCTTCTGAAACAAAACCTCTCCAGTTTCACTCTCAAAAGTCTCAAACCTATCTGAATCTAAGCCAAACCAGATGTTATCTTTTGGGGTTGGTTGTGTCTGGATTTCCTAAGAATGCCAGCCTCCAGGTGGGAACTGAGGGTCCCTCAGAATAACGGTCCATTTCCAGACTACAGAGATCAGTTTCCCTGGGGAGAATGAATGTTTTGGAGTGTGAACTCAATGGCTTTGTATCTCATTGAGGCCACTGTCCTCCACAGGCTCCACCCCAAAATCTCCATGTGTTTCCCAATCTGACTCTGGCAGTGCTATCTCCTCTTCCAAATCTCTCACTGGTGGTCAAGGAAGACCTGGCTACATTCCTAGCAGTAACACAGAAGGTGCAGGAAATGTCATTTTAAAGATCAGAGAGAGCCCTTTTCTCCTTGGAACTGTGGTGTGGGGGAGGTGGGGCTCCTGTCTTGCCACCCTATGCTATTTTCAGATGCCAGCAGGGCGTTATTTACATAACTCTGGAGTGGCACATGCTCAGAACACTTCATGTGCTACTCCAAAGAAAAGGAAATAACTCACAGCCAGGGGCATTTTAACTTTTTCAAAGTGGCATAGTGGGAGGCAGCAACCCTTCCTCCTTGCACATCACAATTCCAAGATGAAAAATACTTCCTCTGATATTCCAAATGATGTTTCCTGAAGCTGCTGTGTAACTGTGTAACTGTGGGGAACTCAGGTTGGGTCAAGAAACCCAGACACAATTTGCCAAAAAATGTATTATCTATTTTGATGCCAAAACTGACAGTTTATTGGATTTTCTATCCTACTCCTTCCTCCAAGCTAGTTCCTCCAGCACTCCTTGAAGGGGATTGGTGATTCAAAGAAGGATCAAGATTTCTGTTCACCCATCACAGTGCATTTTGCAATTTTCTGCTACCCACTATGGTTTTTCCCCTTGCAATGGCCATTATCTGAAATGTTTATTTTTATTTATAGGTGTAGCTGCAGATTCTGCTAAAGACATCATGTGAAATGTCACAAGGAAAACACATATACAGGCATCACTATTCTTAAAAGAAACCTAAATCAGGGGTGGGGGTTTTGGGGGGTGGGTGGGAATTTGCTTCTAGCAAGGATATAATTTTGTACAGTTCCACCAAGCAGGCATTCTTGGATGACGCATCAGCCTTGGACCCATTCCAGACCAGTTTCCGTCCTGGCCATGGGACAGAGACTGTGGTGGTCACCATCACAGACAAGCTGCATCTTCAGATGGACAGAGGTGGGTCAGCACTGCTACTGCTTTTAGATCTCACTGCAGCATTTGATATGATTTATCACAATCTCTTCACCCACTGCCTTGCCACCACTGGAGTGAAGAGGATGGCCATAAAATGGCTGACATCATTCCTCCAGGAGCAGAGACAGAGGGTAGAATTGGGGAGAGGATGTATCAGCGACACCCTCTTGTGTGTGGGGTGCTGCAGGGGGCAATCCTTCTCCCAATTATTATTTAACACCTGTACACCCTGGCACTGCTGATTTGGAGCTTTGGGCTGGATTGCCATCAATATGCTGATGACATCCAGATTTTTCTGTTGATGGAAGGCCAGCCGGTTGCTGCCCTGGATGTTTTGGCTCGGTGTTTGCAGGTTGTGGCAGGATGGTTACCTCAGAATGGACTGAAACTAAATCTATAGAAGACGGGGGCCTGTGACTGGGTGCACCAGAGTCAGGGTTCCAGCTTCCAGTTCTGGGTATTGAGGTGTCAACACCTGCTCATCTGCCAGAAGCCTGAGTGTAATCCTGGAATCCTGCCTATCCATGGAGGTCCAGGTTGCACACACAGCAAATTTCGTTCCGTGCCAACTTTGCTACAGTGACCCATGCAATGGTCACCTCCAGGTTAGACTATTATAACTTACTCTGTGCTGGCCTACCCTTGAGACTGTTCCAGAAACTGCAAGTGGTCCCGAATGTTGTGGCCAGAGTACTCACGGGACTCCAGTGAGAGACCATATTAGACTTGTCCTCCATTGTCTGCATTGGTTACTGGTTGAAACCCAGATAATTCTCAAGGTTCTGGTGTTAACCTTTACGACCTTGAGTAATCTGGGACCACCATACCTATAGGACCACATCTCCCCATACTGCCCACAGAGGGTCCTTTGGTCCTCCGAGAGCAATCTGCTGGTGATCCCCAGCCCTAAACATATACAGCCAGCTTCCATAAGAGCAAGGGTCTTCATGCATGCAAGACTACGTTGTGCATGCAAGCATACACCTGAAGTTGGTAAGACCTATGCAGAATACGTTGCCCCCAACATATATAATCCTCCTCTATCAGACAAATAAAACTTCTAAGACCACCCGAAGTTGGGTTTGTATGGGCAATGTGACTTGGTTTAAATCACCATCTGGAGTTGGATGCTTAGCGTTAAGATTTGTTGTTCTATTTTTGAGGTGTCTTAATTTGTAATGATATGACTTTTGTATGATTTTAACTATGTCTGTTAGCCACCCTGAGCCCAGTCTAGGCTGGAGAGGGCAGGATATTAAATAAAATAAAATGAAGATTCAGTCCAAACGACTTTTTGGCTTACTCCATAGAGCCAGCACAGTAACAGCGGGGATTCCCAGTGTGGTGCCAGATCCTGACCGTGCCCATGACCCCTTTCCTGGCATTTGTCATAACCAGCAGGGAAGCCTGTGCATGCATGCATCAGTGAGGACATGTCCCACTTCTCCCACTTGTCGACTGTGTACTTCAGATTGCCACCTCCCAAACTAAATTATCTGTGGGACCACTCACCTCTTGTATCTGAGGGACCATGTCTCCTAATCTACCCTCTCACATGAGAAGACAAATTGTTTTGTCCCTGGCCCTAAAAATTATCTGGCTGTCCTCAACCAGAGCCAGAACCTTTTCGGCTCTGGCCCCAACCTGGTAGAGCTCTCTTCCAACTGAGATATGGATACTGCAGGATTTGATGCAATTCCTCAGGGCCTGCAAGACTGGCCCTTTCTGCAAAGGACAGTTAACCAGGGTCACGGCAGGGAAGTTTGCAGTTTCCATCTCTAAATCAGCCCTGGGTTAAATGGCAGAACCTGGGATATTTGAATATCCCGGGTTGCCGCCGTGCCCATGTGAAGGGCCCTGGGTGGTAGGCCCTGCTTTAGCCCAAAAACCTAACCTTCTCTCCTGCGCAGTTCTGCAGGAGAGGGTGACCAGCCCTCCAGCCCACGAGGTGTCAGCCATGCCTACAGGGGCCTGCTCCCTTGTCCTTGCGGGGCTGTGCAGGGAAGAAGGTAAGTTTTTTTAAAGGATGTGCCTCCATGCAGAGGCGCGTCTGCAAACTGCGGCAGCTGCGGGGTCACTCGCATGAGAGTGTGTGAATGGCCCTGAGGCTGCTCTGGGATTATTTATCCCGGCTGCACCCCACGTCCCTGGCCTATGATTGAGGGCAGGGATGGTTTCCATCTTGCTGGCCCCCTCCCCTTAATTATTACTGTAAAATCCTTATTTGTAACTTATTTATTAATTAATTTATCAACTGTGCAACCTTAACATGCACTATATTGAAGATTAGTTACAAAGTTAGCAAATCAGATTTCCAGTCAGAAGCACTAAAGGACAAAAGCACCACCTGGCCCCACCCATCTTCACTCTTTGCCATTTATCCCCAGCAGCCTGTAGCTCCAGTCACCAGGCAATTTGGATTAAGAAATATAAACCTGGATGTCATCAGCATATTTATGAGAGCCAATCCCAAAATCATGAATTATTTCTCCTAAAGGCTTTATATATAGATTGATTGAATAGCAAGTCTGTTCAAACTTTATTAGTCACAATACTTCAGTGTAATATGAAAAATGCCAGAAATGGGATGTTGAATTCCATTACCCGTATTGAAAAGATTTAATCTACATTATTTACCTAATACTTCCAGTCTCATTTTTCTTCTAGCAGGAAACAAAATGGAGAAATGGTGCCATCTAGTGGGTCAATGCATGCCTTACATTACCAATTATGAAATTGTGCAACGGATGTCATTTGCTTCCAAGACCTTTGAACTGCTTAAAATCTGCTTCATAGAACTGCTCTTCTGTTTTACATGGGTAACAGAATGACAGAAGTGTGTGAGATGCATGTAAGGTGCATTATTTTCTGCCCCACATTTAATCCCCAGCATCTTCAGCAAAAAGAATCATATAGTAGGCGATGTGGTATACCTTCACCTGAAATTCTGGAGAGCCACTGCCAGTCTGAATGGACCAAGCAGACCTTGATGGTCTGATTCAATACAAAACAGCTTCATGTAGTCAATCTGAAATGTTATTATGCCATTAATATATTTCAATAATTCCATATTGACCTTGGGATAAAAGCATATCACTGTTGACATTTGTACTTATGGTACGCAAGTATTTCAGACAACTTGCCTATGATTCACACTAGCCTTAAAGTAGCACTTAGCAATCTTTCTTTAACATACTTAAAACAATATTTTATTGTTACATTCTCAAAATTATTCTTATTTCTTACAATGCTACTCCTTTCTGCTTCCTTTAGAAACAAAAACAGACTGAGCAAATTTTGAGTGGGAGGTGGAGAAAGGACAGACTGATAGCAGCTGCTTTATCTTTCCCTGAGTATACTTTTCCCATACAAAATAACCCTTCCCATGTTCGTTCGTTCGTTCGTTCGTTCGTTCGTTCGTTCATGAGTATGAGAGAGAGCAAGTGAGAGAATTAGATATTTTAAGAAGCCTCTTGAGGAAGGTTTGAGATGAAGAATGACTAGCAGGGAAAGCATCAAGCAGCCCCTTAGTTTACCCTCTGAAGCAAACCGCAGCTTGCCCAGCTAGATTTCATAATATAGGAATAAACACTAAATGCAGTGAGGCATGCAATCAGAGCTCTACCACTGCAAGGAGGTATGTGGAGTCAGTGGCCTGGATCCCAGGAAAGATTGAATTGATCAGGGGACTCCTCAAGAACAGCATTTCAGCAAATATACTGAGGTGAGAAGTGGAGTGAGGAAGCCTTGCTCTGCTGACAGAAATCCTTTCATGACTGGAAATTCTCCATGTGACCCAAATGAGCGTGTGGAAAAGAATCACAAGGCATTATTAAAATGTATTTTCCACCATAACTTTTGTTTCCACCATGGTGGCATTTTCCACCATAATTGTTGTTTTTATATCTTTGTATGTTAATTGTCTTATTATGCGTATTATTATGCGTATTTTTAAGGGAGCTGGTTTTAATAGTTTTTAAATGTGATTTTATTATGTTTCTTTTAATTTGTTAGCTGCCACAGTAACCCTTATGACGACAGAAAGCCAGGGCATAAATTTTGTAAAATAAAAATAATCCTTATGGTTGAGAAAAAGAGGGGTATAAATCTAAACTCTTCTTCTTAGGTTCTAAGTAATGTAACTTTATTGGGTTCATTGAAAGCTTTAAAAAGCACACTGCCAATACTCCAACATCTTGCAAAAAAGTAATGTGAGGATTAGATGAGACATTTGAAATGGGATATCAGGATGGTTGAAACTTTCATAACTGGATGGAGGCTGGGTAGGGATGCTTCATGCAAACACTTTTCCACATAGATAGAAGCAAGGAGTAAGTAACTTTTTGGTACTGGATGCCTTGGGGGCTCAAACCAGGTAGATACATATTTATTTGATTCACCAGTCTCCTCAATGGAGACTACAGGTGTGCACCAATCAGTATTTTTTTCAGATTTGTGTTTAATAGACCCAACATTTTTGGAAATTTGAAAAAAGCAGAATCCCCATACAGATATGGATTTTTTTGAGCTTTTTTCGAGCATTCAAAATTTTTCAATCTATTAAACCCTATGGGAAATTTTATGGGGTTCTTGAGAGCAGATAAAGGTACAGCCATAAAGTTTGTAGCATAGCTTCAGGTGATTCTCTTTAGAAAGTTTGGTAAAGATTGGATTGGGAGCCCAATTATATGAGCTGCCAGACTGCCTCCATCCATTCCCTATTGTTTCCCATGGAGAAAGATGGGGCCCCATGAAACTGATCCCACTGACCTAATCTCCACCAAACTTGGGGGTTCACATAAGAAGAAATGTGGTGCCTCTGTCTTGAAAAATAGCTGTCTCCACCAGAGTCCTGCAAAGGTCTCCCATTGATATAACATTGAGCTATGCCCACAGCTAAGAATCAGAGAATTTTTTTCCAGCTTAAGGAAACTATTGGGAAATATTTACAGGGCTGTGGGGTTGGTTTGTTTGTTTTCCCATGATAGGAGCACCAAATTCGTACTGTAGCTGTTGACTCTCCTTACAAGAACCCCAAAGTTTGATGAAGATTGGGTCTGGGAGTCCAATTTTGTGAGGTCCATTTTTTTCTCCATTGGAAAAATGGAGAATTGATGGGGCACCCTCTTTGGGGACCCCCTGTCCCAATCTTTACCAAACCAGGAGGTTCTTCTAAGGTCGTGGTGGTGAACCTTTGGCACTCCAGATGTTATGGACTACAATTCCCATCAGCCCCTGCCATCATAGCCAATTGGCATGCTGGCAGGGGCTGATGGGATTTGTAGTCCATAACGTCTGGAGTGCCAAAGGTTCACCACCACTGTTCTAAGGAGAGTCACCTGAAACTATGCTGAAAAGTTGACGAGTCTACCTAAAAATGCAGCCACTCCAGAGCTCCACAAAAATTCCCCTAGGGTAAAATAGACACTAAAAAAATTAAAACGAAAAAAATACAACTTTTCTGGAGTTGCCTTTTTAGTTCCGTTGAAATGGTGTCTCTTTTTACAGTTTGGTATATCAAATCAAATCAAAAACCTTTAATGGCATATTATAAATAATTAGCAAAGTGCATAGAAGGATATCATAAACAGATTAAAAGTTTGTTTTCGGCAAGAGAACAACTAATGTCTTCGACTTGCTGTTATAGCAGACGTAGTGAGATCTGTCAGCCATTGTTATAGATAGGAAATGAGCCAGCGTAGATGTGATTGCTTCATTCTTATCTGCCAACAAAAGCTTCACCAACAAAAGCCTTGTCCAAAAGTTCTTTCTGATCATCAAACAATTGTCCAAGGACAAGCATGCAGGCTTCTTCATGTAAAGGACAGTGAAGAATAATATGAATGAGTGTATCTGGTTCATTGGTATATCCAAATGCACACCCCTACTGGAGACCCAAAGCAGCTTTATTTTACTCACAACAACCCTGTGAGGCAGTTAAGGCTGAGAGCTCGTGACTGGCCAAGGTCGCCCGCAGTAAGCTTCCATGGCATGTGGGAATTCCAACTTGGACATTTTAACATTTTAATCACTAAACAACATTGTCTCAGAAATACTATTTTGTCCACTAGCTTACTGGTAGGTATTAACAGCTTACTTTCAGTCCTGCATAAAACAGTGTCACTTGGTTCTCTTTCGGAAATGGGTATCATGTGGCTATTGTAATGTATGAACTTTGCCTAATGCTTCCTGGCACATGGTTCCCCCTGACCATAAGCTATGCTTAGGCAGAAACAGGGATGGAGGGCAGTGTTCAAGAAAGGGTGTTTCTGCAACACTCTGCACAGTCACTCCATATTGCAAGTAGACGACACAGTCCTCATTTGACCCAACAGTGCTTTTTCACCCTGGGCAAACTCGATCCGCTGCCAATCTCTCCGAAATGGCATCAAGCAGGATTATACAAACGAAAAGTAGTAAAGGCTTGCAGGCTCTGGATTACCTACTGACTTCAGTAATGAATATACGATTCTGAATTATGCATGCTGAGTTAAATTTGTTCAAAGAACAGGAAGTATTCTATATGCTGATTGCTATTAACATATCTAGTGCATATCATCCATTTTTGATCTAGCGTATACCTTCAAGCATGAGGTGAATTTTAATTAGGCTCTTTAGCATTCTGCTTCACAGAAAGACAAGAAAGATGAGCAGAGCCGGGATAATAAAAAGGCTGGCTTGGAATGCCAAAGACTCTTTTGCCTGGCCCCTCTATTTTTAGCATTCACCGCCAGTCCAAAGCTTTCTGGAAGGCTGCTGCTGCTGTGTTATATATGTAGTGCCATTTAAATGTAGCTCTTTTACACATTTGGTGTTAGTTGATGTACATGGACCTGAAAACCTGCTGAAGTTCTAGTTCTCACAGGTACAATAAACAAGCCAATCAATAAAGATGCAATCCAGCTAAAAATAAGTATTTTTAAGTCCTACTGATTTCTTGTTGATAAATGCTTCATGTTTCCACTTCTATCACTGGGGCTTATAAGTACTTAACTTTGGATCTGTTCTGAATAAATAAATACATACATGGATACCTTTTAATTCCACACAGAGTCAGTAGATATACTACTCAGTTGTTTTTGTTAGTAGCTATTTTAGTTATATAACATTTTCACTCACTTATTGGGACCACATCAACCTTCGGTAACATTTTTTCTGAGGCTAAAATGGTTTCTTTGGATACTGCTGCACTGTTTAGACTTATGTGATGTTTATATGATGTACTTCAACTTCACATTTACATATACTCAGTAGTAGACTTGCAGAACCTGGCAATCCCAAATAAAGGGGGGGGCGGTGAAAGTAAGTTGGCTCGTGGATAGAAACAACAAAAAGAAGCAGGAAAAGGGAAGAGGCTATTGGGGTTTTCAAAAAAGGGAAAGATGAAATAATGGTGGAGAGGAAAATGTGATGCCACATTCCTCAAGTCCTCAGTAGTTCCCTGACTGTAAAATGCTAATTGTAGGCCCATTTGCCTTGGAGCTAGAAGGGAGAAGGTATGTAGCTTCCAATTTCCATTTTGGTTTCACTGTTCAAAACAGGCATTGCCTTTCTGCTATCTGAATTCTGAAAAATAAGAATAGACACAATGTTTAAAAATCCAGGAAAATAGTGGTTAGATTCTAATGCTGTAAGAGCCTTGGAAGAATGCTCTTAATTCAAGTGATCTGAAGTTGTTGATAGATCAATCAAAGACCAGAGATGTCTGAGCAATGAATAAAACAAGTTTTCTTCATTTAGTTTTCCATTTATATCCTGCCATTCCCAACAGGGCCCAGGGCGGCAAACAGTATAACAACCATAAAACCGTTTAACAATCAAACCCAATAAAACCAATACAACCAACCACAGATGGCAAAGCCACAACCCCCTCCACACCCACAGGAGACCAAAGATAGTAGCAGGTAAGTCCGGCTGGCTAGATTGATATGCCTGGCGGAAAAGCTCTGTCTTACGTCTTACAAGTTGATGTTTAATTGGTGGTTTCTTGTACTGCTGTAGGTCCTTAATAGGAGAAAGAGAACGCTCTGAGGGAATATTCTCTTTTTATTCTCTCTCAGCAAGGATGGAGGATCAGAATCTACTTATCTGACCCTGTTTCTGTCTCACAATCTCAGAAAGTGACATTCCTGCTCTTTTCTTATCCACTTGGCTGTTGTAGGAAAATAGTATTAATGGTCTGATGGGGAGACTATATATATTGTTTTGAGGTAGCCTAGAATTACGGAGAACGATTTACTTAGAACTTATGAAGTTCAGCCCAGACATAAGCTGACTCTGCTGAAGGACGCTGCTTAGGTACCCCTTTATCTTGACTGCCAATTGAAAAACAGTGGTAAGAAAATACATTACTTATGGGTAGGCAAGATTTCCAGGTCTACAGAATCTCCTCCCCTTTGCCTTCCTTTTAGGTAAAGTTCAGGTATCATGGCAGGAAGTGGGAGAGAGAAAAGTTTTAGAGCAGTAGAGAAAACAGTATCTGCTCTGGATTGGGCAAAGTATCATGGTGGGGCAGTAGCAGAGGCTCTGTGCATGACAGGCGACAAACCATAGTAGGTGTCAGAAAGTTGGACAGACAAGTTCAGCTGTCACTGATGTGAGGTAGCAAATTAAAAGACAGAACACTAAAGTCAAGGGAATGTAGGGGAGTACAGAAAACAGCAAAGAATAAAGGCGGGGTGGGGGGAAAAACAAGTGTTGTTTTTTTGCCTCTTTTTGTCAAGACAGAAAACGTGTGGGATAATGTAATAAAGCAGTGGTTGTCAAACTTTTTGAGTAGCGGAGCACTTTTCAGGAGAAAAATTTGTCACGGAGCACTATCGTAGCCTTTATGCCAAAGGAATGTATGTACATTCTCGGCTGTTTTTATCTACCTGTATTTTTCAAGTTGCTGGGCTTTGATTGTATATAAGGATTTTCACTCAAACAGCCCAATCCCGAGGGGGGGGTGTGGCTTTAAGAACTACCATGGGGTCACACTGGCACATATGCCCACCTCATCAGTGTAAGTGGGGAGGTCAAACAGGCAGGTGGGCACTGCCGACCTCTGGGAGTGAGGCTGACTATAGGAGCGTTTCTGGGAGCACGGCCAGCTATAGTCAGCTTCCAGCAGGCTTTCAAGCTGAGAATGCTCCTGGCACAGTACTCTGACTTACGACACCCAAAAGGTGGCACAAGCCCATTTTGCCCTATGGAGGGAAATCAGGTGGCTGGGGATTTCCTGATTGCCTGCCCACGTTGCCTGGAAGCCCCCTGGAGGTGGCACAGTGGTGCAGGAATGACACCATCCCCAGTTGCAGGAGCCCTCTGGATTGGGCAGTTGAAACTATGCTTTTCTCTGAACTTCTGGGAATAAAAGTCAGTGGTTAGGATAACATTAGAGACCCTTCATCAGCACTAAGCACATTTACAAAGTCTGCCTAATAAACATCGGGACGTCACTACCTCATGGATGAATAATGACTCAGTGCTTGCACGGGAGACTACCTTTACACTTATATGTCTTATTTAAATGGGACTAAATTATGTTATTTTCATGCAGAGTGAATATATATCATAGTTAATGGGCCTCACTCCTAGCTGCACATGCATTCAGCAAAATGTTTGTATTGAACTCACCCAATGACACCATTATACATATACAGGCTGTGTCTATGCAGTTGGAGATCCTACAAAATGCAGTGTTTCTGAATTCTTCATTCATTATATTGACAGGCAGGGTGAGAACAGCACGTGATATCCTATTTTCACTCTTCTGTACGTTTGGTTTATGCTGAAGTAACATCTGTACTGGGGATTTAGTCACCTATTTTCACTGAATCTAAGAAAATGTACTGCCATGTTATGCCACATGGTGGCACCAAAGGATTTTCCAGAGATCCATCATTCACCCACTTTCAAATGTTTATGGCGACAGGATGTTTTCATGTGGAGTATGAAAACATGATTAGGGCTAAACACAATGCATTTCTTTTTCCGCAACGGAAAACAAGAGGCAAGGTTGACAGATCATTTTTATCAAAACGAACTCATCACTGAACAATCCAGATAACGCTGTTTTAACACCATTTAAGATCCTTAATTCATATTATTGGTTTTTTAAAATCCATATTATTGGAATAGTAACTTGATCGTGTGGTTTTACTACTGAAACACTTATTATGTTATGACACCCATAATAGACCTTACATACAAAGCAAGTTACATGTCCTTACCTTATTTATTACCATCAAGGACTATTATTACTAGAAAAACATTCCGGGGGTGGGGTGGGGAGCTAAGTTCAATTTTGAGGCATTAATAATCTTCTGTAATTGCAACTATTTGTTGATAGGGAAGCTAGCCTACTGAAAGGATTACACACAGTAAAGATTTTTTCCCCTTTTTCAAGATCCAGAAAAATATTTATAATGGTTGACTATGCAGTTTAACTCCATAAGCTCTGCCCTGTCCATTCCTCTGTCTTCCTTTCAAACCTTGCCTCCTTGTGAGTGATGATTCCCGATTAGGAATATTTTTCAGAGGCTTTAGGAAATTTTTGCCAAGTAGCAAAACAGAAAAGGGAGACGAGTGCTATAAATGTCTATTTTTGAAATGCATCGTGAAGTACAGTTTAGGAGGTACAAGAGAGTCAGGGGCCGACGGTTGACTGCTAATAAGAGGAGGAGGGGCTGGAAGATCTATTTTGCTTCAGAATAAAAAAAAATGCTGAGGAATTTAGTGAGGTGGCTGGACAGGGAAGGAATTCAACAAACCCTGGCTCCTTAGCATCCTTGAATCACAAGGAAAGGCAAGATATAAATGCTTTGCTAAATAAAGTAACATCTTTAGCCAAGAGGAAGAAGAAAAGGCTGTCTCTTACCCTCCCACTTATTGCCAGGAGCCTGGCATTGCACGGGAGCTTAGGATAACCCCACTCTGTGGATACAGGAAAGGAGGCAAGGAGCGAACTAATTGGGATTTATGAATGAGTCGTCTGTTTTGCGTACATCTGTTGAGTAACCAGTTTTTCTACAAGATGAAGTTTAAATAAACCACAACTTATTGTGGTGTCTGAACGCAGCTGCCAATGGCAGTGCAGTTTAAATGGTGAATCTGTGCTTTGTCACATAGAAAACGATCTCAGGAATCCTCAATAATTGTAGCCAGGAATGGCATTTCTAGTTGTTGTACAAATAAAACTGTTACAGTTGGGGAAATGTGATCTTTCAGAATTTGAAAATATGATGAGATTTATTCTTACATGAGAAATATTATTTGTGGCAGGAAAAAGACCCACCTCCTCCTTCCAATTAAGAGTTAAAACACCTTAAGTCTTTAAATTAGGTCACATGGCTAGAAAACCACTCAGGTCAAGTGGTGTAATAAACCACTGTGGGGAGTCATACCAGGCAGTGTCACAAAGAATTATCAGGAGAAATTGGCAAAGATTCACAAGGCAGTAATTAAATTTCACCCAGGGAATGACCTGAGATCATTATATTACGAAGAGCACCGACAGCTTTTGCAGTTAGCAGATAAGGAAGGAAATTTCCCCGGAAGACCCCCGTAGCACTAAATAGACATGATCCGATTGGATGTTTTATAAATTTTAATTAATTTTATAATATTTTTATAATTTTATTGGTTACAAATATGATATGGGCGTAAGTATTTCTGATGTCATATTAAGTGGTATATTGTATTTAGTTGCAAATTTTGGTCCTTGACTGTAATAACGTATTCAGTGACACTCTGGAAGACCCAACTGAACTCCAGAAGGAAAGATGAAGGGGAAAGGAGGTAAAATCCAAGTTTCTTGTAGAAAAAAAAGTGATCAGGTTTTTTTTTTTAAAAAAACCTGCCTCCTCAGAACGGAATCATCCTCTTTTCTAAAGCCTACTGATCATCACTACAGAATAAATACAAAAACAGTTTGTTTGATGAAAGAGTGAAGATTTACAGTGCAATCCAGAGCTGAAGCGGACAGGGATGGTACCATTTGAGTGCTGCTGCTACTGCTCCACAGGGTTAGCGTGGGAAGCCCGAAAAAGGGTGTTTATTTTTGTGCAAAGAAAGCTCCAACTCCCCCATAGGGGAGAACAGTTCATTACTGTACTTTAATTCAAATAATTTGAGAAGATCCCAGCCTTCTTAAATATTGTCATTTCTATTTTCTAACGGCAAAACTGACACAATGCCATCACAGAAAAGTGGAAGAGTGTCCTTAGCTGCGATAAAATTCTATGGTGTCAGTACAATTGATGTGCAAACTATAAACAGCAACTGCAATTAATCTTAACACAGATCATAAGATGGCTGCAAGGCAGTTTTTTTAATGAATAATGATAACATTTCATGTACAATGAAGGTTTCTAAAAATTATTTTCGATGATGTCTTTGTCAGTGCACAGGAAGAGAAATTCATCTTTTTAACAGAGAATACTCACCATGTGTTTCAGTAAAATGCCCAAGTTCTAGGTGAACGAAACTGAAACAACATGAAAGCATGACAGTGGATGAACATCCATGCTCAGAGGTTATGTGTCTCTAAAGACCCCCTGCTGAGGCCACTTGTAGGCTACTGTGTGAAATAAAAGCTGGATTAGATGCACCATTAATCTGATGAAGTAAGGTTCTTCTTGTATTCTTATTCTTTACAAAATGTGAGAACCACCAAGGAGCTGGTAGATTAATTCAGCACAGTCACTTGGATGCAATGACAGCATCAAATGTCCTGCATTAAATTGTTGATGATGATGGTACTATGGATTATTTTATAATGCCTGTATTCCACATATACCTCACCTTTCCACTACAGAAATAATGCCCCAAACAACTGACAAAATATTTTTAAACAAATAATTTGGAATTAAAAAAAATTGAAGAAGAAGAAGAAGAAGAATGTGCAAGTCACAACCAACCCATGGAGATCCCATCCACAAGGCAGGACCAGGCAAGAGATGATCAGAGGTGACTTGCCTGTCAGGCACGGCACCTGCCTTCCCTGGCACCAAACCATTCCGGCCTCAAGGCTACACCTGGGCAGGGGGTACATCTTTTCATATACCTATCTATCATATGTTAATGGACCTTTTGTTCTATTTAGCAACATCGATAAATCGGCAACCTCAGCTAGGGCCTCCGGAAGTGGGGAGGAAGGAGCAGAGGCTCCAGGTAGACTATCTGCTAAGCCTTGAGACACTCAGGCTAATTTCGCATGGGCCAAAAAAAGCAGTGTGAAAACGGTATGAAAATGGTATAAAAGGGTTTAAAACAGGGTAAAAGGGTTCATACTGTTTTCACACCGTTTTCACACTACTGTTTTTGGCCCATGCAGAATCAGCCTCAGAACTCCATAACCAAGCTTTTCACACCTTGTTGTTCTCTTAATCTGTGGGAAGATGGGAGGGGGTTTGGAGCAGGAAAAGAAGGAAATAAATGTATTTGCAGGAACCAGGATCCTCTGATCTGGCTTCCTGCAGTTTGAGTCCTTGCTGACAACCCAATAAGGGCTTCTGGTTTTATATCCAGAGTCAATTTATTGATCGTTGTTCCAAGACCTAACACTTGTCATGGCCTTCCACCTCACAGCAACCCCAGTCTTCCTTGGTGGCCTCCATCTAAGTACTGACCATGGCCAACCCTGGTTAGCTCCCAGTCTCTGATGAGCCCAGGCTAAGCTTTGCTACTAAAAACAGGAATATCAAATATCAGTTACAGCAGAACAACGCTGAAACTCTGAAAAAGCTGCATCAGAGTAAATCCCAGTTCAGCAAAACTACTTATTGCCAAATGTCTTTCAGAACAGAAGTAACTTGACCTGAAGTGAAGCATGAGGAGACAGATGAATATCCTGAGAAGCAGCATTCCATAGTTTGATCTGAATCACTAGGAAAGCCCTTTCACTTACATTTATTCAAAAATAAGCTGCCCAAGCACTAAATCTTATACTGGATTTTATTTGTATCAACATGTTATTTACAAAAGGAACTATTTATAAAGGCACTGAGTTATCTTTGTACATGAGGCTACCCCTTTCACAGCTGTGATTTTATGTCTGCCACCACGCATACAAAGATTTGTTCCAAGAACTTAAAAAATCTTATACCCTGATCCTAATCAAGTTAACTTGGCAACAAATCTAATTTCACCAAAATTTACTTCTGGACAAGTAAATTTGAGATTGCAGCTTCAGCAAATTGGATAGTGAGCCTTGCTTCCATTTACATCTCTTCTTCACCTGCTGTTGTCTCTGATGTATATCATGTTTCTCTGAAAATAAGACAGGGTCTCATTAATTTTTGCTCCCAAGGATGCACTGGGCCTTATTTTTCAGGGAATGTCTTATTTTTTCCATGATTTTGCACCCCCCACATGATCAGATCAGCTGCGCTGGGGAATCTGTAACTAGGGCTTATTTTTGGAGTAGGGCTTATATTTCAAGCATCCTCCAAAAATCCCGAAAAATCATGCTAGGGTTTATTTTCAGGGTGGGTTTTATTTTCAGAGAAACAGGGTAGCTTTGTCCTCTGGCACTGGGTGCTTTTTGACTCATAATGACCTTGAATAAAGCTTCTCCTGTGAGAGGAATAAACTCCATAGCAGAGAACTTTCTCCGCAATGGAAAAGGCACAGCAGAACTGGAAGCAGGAATCTAAACCAGAGTAACATGCCACCTAAAATCAGTTAGATTAATTTAAACAGAATTTCACACACAGCCTTCACTGGTTCGTGCCATCATTCCTACTGAAAAAAAAGAAGAAAAAATCTAGCTAATTTATTATTATCCTGTTTCATTAACATGTCAGCTCCTTTTCTGTTAATTTCATGTGATTAATACGACACCTTCTTCCTGCTGACTCATTGACATAGCAGCTGTCTCCTATGGATAGCAGCAAGCAAAAAAAATCCTTGTGGGAATGCTATGCTTGCCTTCCCCACTTGCTCAGAGACAAAATGAATCATTATAACCTTGACTTTTGCATAACCCATATCTCAGCAATACATAAATTTCTGCACTTTGAGGCAATAGTTTTCTTTCCCCCTTCTGCAGTGAGATTGCCCCGGAGCACGTAAATTACATGTTTTGCTGTAATGCCATAATGCTTTCCTATTTTTCTGTGGTCCAGCAGCAGATAGGCTAGGACCATAAGGAAAACTAAATTGTGCCTTGATACAAGTTTGCTGCTGGAACATAGGTTTGGAACACATTAAGAAAAAGCCACCAGAGATACCATGCTTCAGCCCACATAATTTTGTACACCAGGTAAGAACCTGCCTTTCTAAGCTTATGCTTATAAGCCCTAAGCTGCTTTATCCTGCCCCTTATGTGGCTATGTTCATTTAGATCCAACCACTGGCATCTCCAATTCAAATCTCCAGCAAACAGTGCGGAGCAGATATCAGAAACATGTTGCCACTTTGAGCTAATGGCACTGGGGTACATTTTTCTGGGAGCTATTTAATTTTTATTAACGAGCCTTGAGAGTACCATTCACAAAACAGCAGTTCAGGAAGTAAAGTCAGTTACATAGTGGCAGTTTATACAAAAATTACAGCATTTCAGAGCAGGCCTGTGGTATTTTCATGGAGGGAACCTTTCCTATGGAGACCCACAAAGTGAAAAATCAACTACTAAAATGTAACTTTCCTTACAGGAGAAAAATATAGTTAGCACTGTGATTTCATTGGAAAAGGGAAATAGCAGTTTTGATGCAGGAAAAAAAGTCAACAGTAGGAATGCTTGAATATACACTGCTGCAGCTCATGCTCTATTGGCCAGATGTGAACAGGTACACAATTTTTTCAGTGCCCAGTTTGATAGTTCATCTGTCTATTTATGGGTGTTAGACAGGTTGTTTTACTTACTAATCATGCAGTGTAGCCCAATTAGCTTTCTGTGCATGGAGTTTCACACACAGGCCAAATAAGGTCTGCTTCTTCCCCATTCTTGCTGCATAACTGCTCTGCTCAGAAGCAACCATTTCAATAGACAATTAGATAACTCACAAATCACATCCACCACATCCACCAATAAATGTGGTGTTTCAATAAAATCCTACCCTACAGTGTTCATAGCATACCGTAGTAGTAAATGTAATGTAAGTGCACAGCAAACTAGTCAATGTAATGTCAGAAAGCTTCCTATAGAAGAATAAGATGAAGAAAGCATGGATAAATGTGTCATTTTGTGTCACTTAATGTAATCCTTTAGGCAGATTCACTCTTGTTATTTCAAACTCTTCCTGAGAACACAGAGGTTCTTGTAGAAATATGGAGGAAAAATTTATTTGCAACCCATTCCAGTTATAAAGCAAACACAACTCAGAGGAAGATGTAATGCCTTGCATGCAGAAGGTACTCAGCCCCTGGCATATCCAGCTATATCACAGGTATCAAATGCTGATAAAGACTTTTCTGTCCCAGAGACCCTGGAAAGCAATTATCAGTCAGAGAAGATACTAAGACCAAGAGACCATTTTGTGGCAGTCAAAAAGACTGAAAAATGGAGGGAGGATCATCTTTGACAACCAAAAAGGTGTTGCTGGGAATCACGGGACCTGCATGAACAAAAGATGGGCCTGACAGGTTCTGGAAAATGGAGGGTAATCAGGTGAAAAATCGAGTGGGATACAACCCATGAATTCCTCCACAGCCTATTTTGAACTGCTGGGTCTCCTTTTCTTGCTAACTTTTGGTTCAGCCTCTCAAGCAAGAAGAGACTGCCCACCGGCTGGTCGCCCATTTTATGCCTCTCCTTAGGCATGTCATGTTTCTCTTTCTTTCTGACTTGTCCTGTACCAATTGACTCTTTTCCCAAGCATAAACCCTGAATATTACACATCCCTGTCTTCTAATTTCCTACCTATCTGTTCTAGAGGATTTCTGGTGGCAATCCTGCCCAAATCTAGTTCTTCCCCACAGACCCACCTATAATGTACAACATCCCAGCTTAACACTGTGTGAAGTACACGCAAGCCTGGTAGTGGAATCAATATGCAGGGAGATATATTTTGTGTATGATAAAATGGGTTAATTGATTTAGCAGGGGTGGATTGCTGTTATGCTTTCAGTATAGAGGAAGTTGTTTTTAATAGGAAAGAGTATATTTATTGGGACTGCTCCCCCCTTCCCCCCCCGCCTGCCCAATTCTATAGTCAGAGCTCAACAAGTGCAATTCCATACATGACAGGAAAACACATTGTTTTGCTGCCTACATTTCTTATCCTCCCCCCCGCCCCCGCCCCCGGTATTCTTTACATGGGAATTGGATTCAGGCTGAGCACTCATTTTCAAATGTTCTAAATCTGGGAAAAGAGCACTACAATATGCCTCCCCCATTAATTCAAACTTGTCTCTTTCAGTGAAAATTGGTTTGGTTTTGACCTTTTCCAAAGTTACCTGTGTGTATGCAAATGAATGGTGCTGTTTTCGAGGCATGCTTAGATGTATATGCCTAATGATAAAATATTGCTTCTGCTGGTGAAGCGTTTGTGCTATGTGCCCTCTTCAGCTCTCATGTGATTAAATTCTCTCATCACAATGAAAGCCATTTATCATTCTCAATGTACAGATAATAGGATGATTGATGGCTTTGCATCCAACTGTATAATATGCAAATATAGCCGTCTGCTTCCTTTTTCTGGCAAAACATCATGTGTTTCTGGTCATTTTAATCCCCTCAGCATGAATAAGATGTGTGTTGGACCACCAGGGCTGCTGAGCTCCCTTTGATCTGTAGACCAAAATGGTCACAATTTAATAGCTACTAAGGTACTTGATATATGCCATTATCAGATTATATTTATATATCAGCTTTAACCTACTGTTATTTTGGTTTTTTAAGTCCCATTAGCAAATGGCACCTTAATTTCCAGCTGACTCATTGAAAGCTAGAAATAAACAGCTGTTATTTGTGGTATCTAATGGTAGAGGGAAATTGTAGACAATAAAAATTATTTGATGCTTTTATTTCTTCCACGAGGTAACCAAAAGCCCAGAAAGACTCATTTAAAATGTCAAAATGTCAATAAATTATGGCAGCCTATGCTGGCTACAGTTTTGGGAGGATCTTGGCAAGGTAGCCTCTAGTGAGCAGCCATTCCTATGAGCACACATGCAGACACACACACTTTCCCTCTGGCACAAAGAAGTGTGACTTTTTCATATTCTCAGCACTTGACAGGAGTGCAATATGGCATTTTCATGTCCTGGCTGTTGTGGGTTTTCTGGGCTGTGTGGCTATGGTCTGATAGTTTTAACTCCTAATGTTTCCCCCACATCTGTGGCAGGCATCTTCAGAGGCACGCAATTGTAAGATGTGTTTCTCTCTGTGGCACAGTGTGGAAATCCACAGTCTGGAAAATCCACAACAGACAGTTGATTCCAGCCATGAAAGCCTTTGACAATACATTTTCTTGTCTCTTTAAATCTTATTTGAGTCTGCAGGATTACAAGGAACATGAAAGAGCTTCATTCTATTCTTTGTGTGTACCACCCACAGAAAATGGCATTGCAGGGGTCATAAATGGTGGTACTGCCACCTGGGGATAATGGAGCACAGCCCTCCCTGTGTTCTTAAAGGTCCTATTGGTGCTGTTATGCACACAACTCCCTGCTGGGGGCCACTTCAGCTTCTCAGAGTGGAGTGAAAGGGGAGATTGGAGCCCCTCTCCCCGTGCCACAATTCCAAGCAGAAAAGGCCTCTCTCTGATCTTTAAAATTACATTTCCTGATTGCACAGAATGTGAGTTGGGTTTGGAGAAATCCAGGTGCAAGTCACCAAAGACCTCATCTAGTTAGATCCTAAAACTATGAGAAAATCATGGTCAACTACCATCTCAAACAGAATCTAGAAAGGTACCTGGAGGTGGCAGCAATGTGCTGTGAAAGAATTCACTGCCCATATCCTCCATGTGTCACTCCAGGGAAGAAATGTAAGCCTGTGCCATTTCCTAGAGGAAACAAGGCTGTTAAGGCTCCCTGTTGGTTTACAAAACAGCAACCATCATGCAATGTCAGAGGATGATAGTTCCAATACACTGACAGTAAAAGTTTACAATAGTCGAAGAGGCTTTTAGGCGGGTAGCCATGTTAAGACTGCAGTAGAAGAATGAAATTTAAGTCCAATAGCACATTAGAGATCATACCTGTAGCTAAAGGAGAGAGCTTTGAGTCTCAAAAACTTATAACTTGAAAATATAGTTGGTAGAAGCCAATACTTTAGTGCTATTTGATTCAAATCTAGCTCACGGTGGTATTTATTAGAAAATTCTATTTCATTTGGAATATAAAGCTCTTTTTCAGTGAAGTAATTTGCATCAGAACCTTTGGAAATATACTGACAGACAACTGGGAAACCTACATTGGGTGTATGGTTTCATATATCAGGCAACCAAATCACTCAATTGATTCAAAATCAATTATCTAGCAAAGGAAATTGTTACTTTGGGTTGCCTTCTCCTGTGTTAACTGCATCCTTGTTCCTTCTGCAAGTAATAATACATTTTAAAATAATAAAATTAACCCAGTCTTTTTTTAAAAGTTCCTTTTTTTTGGTCAGTTTTCATTTTTGACTTCACTTTAGCTGTCAACCCGTTAGAGAGCTGCCACAACTTTTGACTTGAAAAGGTGACACTTGGCCTTTTCCTCTGCTTCAATCAATCAGTGCTATTCCCTGCCTGAACTTTTGAGCACACTTTGACAAATATTTGGATAGTGTCAGTCAGACCTGTGTTGTGCGATTGACTGTTTCTTGCCCTCCAGGAAGTGTGTTGCTAGGCCAAGTGCAACTGTTTTGCCGGCTTGTTTGATAGCCTTTCTATCATAAGCTCCGTATGAGGGAACCTTAGACCTGTCAGATAATGGCAGCATGAAGAAAATTTGTTCCGCCTCTTGGGAAAATACCTGTCAGCTCTTAGGTTCAACCCCCACTTCAGTAAGTAAGACAACTAAAGTGGAGAAGTGAAGAGAACTCACTTTTGACTGTCTTGGAGATGACTGGCCAGAAATCATCCCTCTACATGCCAATCAGTGTCACGGATGGTGGTGGCTTGGCATCTGGATTGTTCAGATAAACCTGCTCGACAGACTAGGGCATGTTTTTGCAAGCTAGAGTGTCTGCCATGAACATTCACAACATCCTTGCTTCTGGAAAATGTGTTTCCTCTGGTGGCATGTCATGAAATAGCAATACATTATCGGGCTTTTTGAAAATGCTTACCAACAGGCATATAGTTTATACTCTCAGGAGCAGCAGTTCCATTAGAAATAAAAAGTTATGACAAAACATTCAACTAAAGTATTTATTTACATCAAGCAGCAACAAAATGTCCACTTATTCACAGAACTAAAAACACCTCAGG
Source organism: Sphaerodactylus townsendi (assembly GCF_021028975.2). Lineage (NCBI taxonomy): Eukaryota > Metazoa > Chordata > Lepidosauria > Squamata > Sphaerodactylidae > Sphaerodactylus > Sphaerodactylus townsendi. The sequence continues at coordinate 92,748,786 of NC_059433.1, forward strand.
GAGTACTGTTTTCTTGGGAAAATACAACCACACATTTACAGCATCTCTCTAAAATAAGTACGTTTGTTAATGTCACAAATTTATTCAGAAAAGCCCACAGAAACCAAATAGTAAGAACTAGGGCTGTCAGCTTTGGCTTAGGAAATTCCTAGAGATCTGGAGTGGTAACTGGGAAAGACACAGTTTGGAGATGGGAGGGAGCTCAGCAGGAACGTGGTACCACAGAGTTTGAAGAACAATTTGGATTTATACCCTGCCTTTCTCTCCTGTAAGGACAGATAAAAGAGCTTACGAACACCTTTCTCTTCCTCTCCCCACAACAGGTACGTGAGGCTGAGAGAGTTCTGAAGAACTGTGGCTAGCCCAAGGTCACCCAGCAGGCTTCATGTGTGGCTGTGGGGAAACAAATCTAGTTCATCAGTTAACAGTCTGATGCTCATGTGGAGGAGTGGGGAATCAAACCCAGTTCTCAGATTAGAATCCACCACTCTTAACCACTATACCACGCTGGCTCTCTGAAACTGCTATTTGCCCTATGAAATTGCTATTTTCTTGAGTAACATTGATCTCTAATGTGGAAAACAGCTATAATTCCAGGTCTCACCTGGTATTGGGAACACTAATGAGAAGTCATGGAATGCTATCTCTGAACTCACTTTTCGTGTAATCAAGAAACTCTTCAATGGGATTGCTGTGAGTTTTCTGGGCTGTGTGGCCGTGGTCTGGTAGATCTTGTTCCTAATGTTTCGGTATAATTGGACAAAGGTATCTCTGTACACAGTGTATAACAGACTTATCTCTGTGATACACCTCCGAAGATGCCAGCCACAGATGCAGGTGAAACGTTAGCAACAAGATCTACCAGACCACGACCACACAGCCAGGAAAACTCACAACAACCAGTTGAATCTGGCCGTGAAAGCCTTTGACAATACATCTTCAATAGGAGTTTACAGCAACATTTCCCAACAACATTTGTGACCTGCCAAAAAGACACCGCTGATGATCATGTGATCATTCTGAGAAATATACACCATGGAACAGGAATCTACAGTCAAGGAGGAATTGGGTAAAACTGCCCCTTCATTTTTGTGTGAGCACAAGGCTGCTGTGGTCATATGGTGTGTAGGGAGGGGGGGAGTTTCAGCTAATTCTGACTCCATGACTCCATGACTCTTGGCACCAGTTTTTCAAGGCCACTATGGTTGAATTGTTGAATGTTTTAATGGCCAGAATCACTGGGGTGTTGTGTGGTTTCCGGGCTGTGTGGCCGTGTTCTAGTAACATTTTCCCCTGACATTTCACCGGCATCTGTTGCTGGCATCTTCAGGAGATCTGATGGTAGTAAAGCAAGTGAAGTATATGCTAAGGTTTTTTCTGGAGAATTTAGTGTCAAGAACACCCTCTATCTGCAGGCTTTTGGATTCAATCCACAGTCTCTGCCAGCAGAAGAACGGACGGTCATAGATCTTCCCCACTTCCCCTCCCCTCAGCAGCCATTTCCAACCCTTGGAAAAGTTTTATCTACGACTAGTGGGGTCCGGCCACGCGTTGCTGTGGCTTATTGTGGTGAAATGGAAAAGGAACAGTAGCAGCAATTCAATTGCAGAGGCCAGCAGTACGTGCTCATGAAAACACGCAGCCTGATACTATGCAATGTCATTGATGTGTGTGCCCGTATTCCTGGGGGTGGGTGGGGGGTGGGTGGGTGTGGAAAGGCACCCCTCCTGCACATCTAGGCTGGCTGGTCATGATTCTTTACCTGGGAGTAAGTTTGGTTGGTGGCAATGGGTGTCGCTTCTGAGGAAACCCTCTGAGGGGCGCGACGCAGCCATTCAAAGTATGTCACGGTTTAAGCCTTAGGTACCAAGCTTACTCCCGGGTAATGCGTGCGTGGTTTTCTTAGCTGTAACCACAGTATGCAGGGAATCTAGGGTGCCTGGCCCCTCCTCCCAATCCCTTTGCATGTCGCCTCTCTCACTCTCTTCCCTCCCACACTTCTCTTCCCTTGCATGCCACCCTTCCCCCCTCCTTCCCTTCCCTTCTTTCACTCCGCTAGGGTGGGTGGGTCATATCAAGATGCGGGGCCCCCTGCCTCTCCTCCCCTGCATGCCACACTCCCTCACTCTCTCCCCTCTCTCTCACTTCTCTCTCTTCCCTTGCATGCCTCCCCTCCATCCCTTTCCTCTCCCCTCCCTCTCTTCCCTGTGCATGCCACCCCTCCCTCCCTCTCCCTCCTCCTTCCTCTCTCCTCCTAGTGTGTGTGTGTGTGTGTGTATGTGTTTCACTTCCACTCGAGTTACTGCCCATGTACTGTTTCCACTGCTCATATCTGGCCATCTGAGTGAACATTCTAAGCAGCACAAACATTCTAAGGGTGACAGTTACACACAGGCAGCTGCATGTCCTTCACCATGGAGAGCCAGGAAAAAGGCATTTTACCTGGGCCAGGTGTGAAATTTCAGGTATGTGAACATCTAAAAACACTCTCACCTGGCTGACTATAGTGGGTGGGAATTTTCAGAGGAATTGGCCCAGCAGTTACTGAGGTATATTATCATTAACAAAAACACTGTTAGCTTTATATATATATAGATTGCAGTGTCCACATGGAGTAACACAGCCATATGAGTTGGGAAGCTACTGACATTGCCCCAGTTCCCCTACCCACTGCAGCTTCCTGACTTACATGGCTAGTACTTTCCATGGGTGCTACAAGTGTGGGGATCCATTTTCCCACAGACAAAAATGGCTGCAGGAGGGAAGGAAAGGGGAGGAACATCTGTGATCCTCCCATCCCCTTCCACACAAAGGTCGACATTGTGTATGGTCACAAAAATTATGTCTGAACAGGACGTTTTTTAGAGATCAGATTCACTCAGTACCTGGAAATTCTGAAAACCAACTGTGCCTTCAGCAGGTGTTGGTTACCCCACACATTTACATATCAGAAAAGTAGGTGTTGCAGTAATGCTCTGTCCAATGTATGATATCACTTTGCAGACCTGCTATTCATATTACATTTCACACCATGAGGAATATATAAACCTAGCACTTATTCAGTGGTTAACATTGATAAAAGCAGCTGGTGACAGAGACTGAATTATGGGGAAAGGGTTGCAAGAGCAAATTTACAAGTTGGAAGAGTAGATCTACTGAGAATGATTGTTGGTTGTTTCTTTGCCAAATAAGGATAGAGTTTGACAAATAAGGATAGAGTTTATACCTTGACTCTTGAATGTTAAGTTTTCACTCAGGGTGAAAGCTAATTGTGAAGACAATTTAAAACTTTCTACCATATGAAAACTGAGATTGGAGATATTTAAGGTGGGGGGAGGGATGGAAAGGTAGCATTTTCGGACAACATAACTGCCAGGAATTTCTATCCATAAGCATTTCGGACCTAGATCACTAAACGTGGTCTGCAGTGAAGGGGCAAAATTACAAGATGTATTTGAGCCAACCTGACAATCAGAAATAGGAGCCTGTCAGGATCTCTCACTTGGACCAATTATCATCTTTTCAGGTCCAAGATAGCAGAAATAGGTTGGTAGCATTCCTGGATAGACTGGCTGTCAGAAATTGCTACTTATCAGGCTTTCCCACCTAGACTAGTTAAAGGTGGTTGAGGCACTCCAAATTGGACAAGGTGTTTGAGTGAGCCAAACAGCTATTACATGGATGCAGGAAATGGTAGATTTTTTATGACTGAAGCATGTCTGAATCAAATTCCAGTATACCAATTAAAGGAGGACAAATAGGATGACTGACAGAGAAAAGTGGCAGCAGTCATGATAGTCTAAGCACCTGTCTGCCTTTGTTTAAACAACTTTTAGATACCAAAGATGATTTTAAGATGAACCACTTCCATGGAAACATTTCAGGTTAACATTATTGAAAGTCCTAATATTGGGTGGGTTGGTAAAGTTATTATCAATAGAGCACCCTTAGAGAAGATTTCCTTTAATGGAACAGGCTGGGATGTCTTGAGACAGCGGAATATTGGGAACTAATATAAACAATGCATCTTTGTTACATTATAACTTCAGCAATTTATATGCTTTTCGAAGAAGCTGTATCCATAATGCTAGCATTGAAAATAAAAGCCTTAAAATTATTTTTGAGAAAGCACTGACAAGAAAAAGTTGTACAATAGAAACATCTCACTGCCATCCACACCTGGATCAGGATTAAAAAAAATACATTGATGGATTCTGTACAGTAATTATATAACGGTTTGCAGTCATTATAAAGGAACCTGCTTTTCTTTTCCCCATTTACATGCTTGCCACACAGGAAGTGACTACAGCCCACAGAAACAATCTGGATTGCTTTCACACTTTTGCACGAAGATGCTTCTCTTTTTTTCCACTGCAGGCATGCAGACATGAACCCTCAAAGCCATGTTGGTCATCCCATGATATGACCGGATGCATCTGCGTAGCTATCCAGATGCAACCTGCAAAAATGTTTTTAAAAGAAAAGAAAAAGGGGCCTCCCTGCAACAGGAGAGCAATGGCAGGTGGATTCTCCCTGACTGTGGATGGCGCGGTAGAAGGAAGTGAAGTGAAGTGCATCCTCCTGGCTGTTTGTGCGGCAGTGGCTCCAATCTAGAATTTTTCAAAAGGATCACTGGTTTAGCGATTTTCAAACATTGTGGGTTGAAGGAAATAAAACGAGGCAGACTTGTTTCAAGGACCGGATGAGAGGCATAGGTAGGGAAAATGGAGCCCAGGGCAGACTCCGAGTTTTTTGCCCACTCTATGGTAGCTCTGTGCTGTCCCCTACCCCGCATGCCCTACTTACCTTAGCTGGTGCTGGGGCCTGGTGGGACGGGGCTGGGCAGAGGCACGTACAGCAGCCTCTGCCGGGTCTGGTGGGGCGAGAGGGGAAGGAGGAGGGGTGTGGGGGCGATTTTCCACTCCCAGGTGATCCCAACGGTGTCCTCCTGGGACACATGCCCCCACCCCGTGGTAGCTACACCACTGGGTGGGACCTGTGTGAAGTGTCCCCCCCCCAAAAAAAATGGGTTATATGGTGTCCTGCACTCATTCTATTTGTCCTGTCTGGAATCAAACATTGGTACAAAAACACCCAGGTAGTATATATCTACATGCATATCTTAAGTGAAATTATCTGAAATCAGTTTTGAAGGACAGATTATTAGTATAGAAATTCCTCTGTGTAGCAAGATAATGAGTACAGATCTAATACTTAGGGCATTGTAATGGCATTGTTTAAATTCACTATCTTTTTTTAAAAAAATGGACATTCCAGGGAGATTCAGAAGATGTACAACATCAATAATAAAAATCCATAGATAAAAAATAAAATAAAATCCGAACTATGAAAAGTCTTCAAATATTTCAAACACAAAAAATGGATGAAACAAAGTTCAATCTAGTCTAGAATTCTGTTTCAAATTGGGGGCATTCAGATGTGGCTGGAACTTCAAAAGCAAGGTAATATGAAACAGCCATCCCCTGTTGTTTCTAGTGTTTGGAATTCAGTCTTTGAAAACAGATATGTTAGCTATTGTTGCTCAAAGCACCAAAGTGATCTGTGTTCTCAGTTTGAACTTTCACAGGTGCTATTTTCACAATTCCTCTTGTATCTTCAGATTATTCCACAGTTTCCCCAACTCCCATGTAGTAGAGGGTTATTTGAGCTGTAACTCTCAGGTTGTCTTAAGAAGAATTATACAAAACCATGAATGAGAGAATGACCAAGAACACTGAAGTCACAACTGCAAATTTCAATGTATAAGTACGCAAAGTTCCTTTTATCCCAATCCCTTGTAGGACTGTATATTCCTCCACCACAGAACAAAGCATGACATACTTTCTTTGTTGTAGAATGTTCCACCTGGGTTCTAGTGCAACCATTCAATGAATTATAAATGCTCTTGTTCCATAAGACACAAAATAATGGTTTTGACAAAGGCAGCCTGTAAAAATGAATGACAATTATCATATTTGTTTGGGACTATATTGTAATGTGTTAGCATACAATTTTCTCAACCATTGCACCTCAACTGACCATACTATCATCTTTTTGTGAAACAGAGTATAGTAATGGAGTGACGTTATCTTGCATATCTGAGAGAACCTTATTGTGATGGTCCTATGTTTATCCAATTCCCTTTTATCTGACATTTGTCTGGTCAGGTCTTGGGTCTTAAAAAAGAAGGAACATTTTCGCTGCATATGAAACAAACATTTAGGTCAAACATTTAATCTCTAGAGTGCCAGGATTTTATCAAACTACTTTGTAACTGCCCTGTATCACAGTGATGTAAATATTGCTAATACTAATTATTAGGTCATTTTTGTTGTTAACTGTATATTAGTGTCTGCTTTAGGTGTAACCAGCATAGTTCAGGTTGCAAAACTCACTTTCACCCTGCCTTACTTCAGCATGGAACTGTAGGCAGACACGTAGCAATTTTTTCTGTCATTTTCGCAAGCCTGATAAATGAGGGGGAACAGATGTCCAAGTACATATATATCATGGAAAGATGCTTCTTTGGTGATTCACCTGTGTGTCAAGAAGGAACTATCCTTGTGACAGAGAATCAAATCTAGAAAGGACAGCCTTTTATTGACTGACCTGTCCACCCACAACTCTATGTTGAAGCCTCAATGTCATAGGTGCAGACATATGCTGAAGCTTTAAATAGACTAGTACTGGTGTCTGTAAAGGTGTACAAGTTGCTATTGCTATGAAGGACTCCAAGTTTTAGTGGTCTCATGTAAAATGATATTGTTCTATGAAAGAATGGAAAGTCCTTTTTTTTTTTGCTTCATATTGCATCTTTCTTGCTTGCTTGGATTGGGAGATTAGGTGAACACAAGTGAGGAACAAGGAGGATCAAACCCAGAAATGCAAATAAAATGAAGCAAGGGGGGAGGGATGATAACAAATTTCTAAGCCCCACAATCCAGAAACGTAATCAGTAAATATTTAGGGTTGCATCCCATAGCCATGCAAGTGGAAGGAGTTTTTGCAACAGGATCTTTCGTCTCCTCACCAAGCCCCCATGTTCCCTAAAAAGTGTTTGTTAAGGGTCAAGTGACCCTTGCGGGTAAAGTGCGAATTGGCAAGGGGGAGGGCTTCAGTGAAAGAACAGAACTGGGGAAAATCCTGTTTCTTTGCTCTTGCACATGCAAGCAAACAAGGCTTAAGATTATCTGCACTGATGCAAGATGGAAGGAGAGTGATTTTGTCCACTCCCCTCTCCTTGCTACTGACCATTGGCAGGAACCACTTACTCCACGAGGATCTCCTGACTCTCACAAAAGACTTTTTTCAGGGCACTCAAGAGACTGCTGGTGGAAGAACAGAGATATTTTTCTTTTCTTTCTTTTTTCTTTTGCTGTCAAGTCACTGCAGACTTTTGGTGACCAGTAGAGTTTTCAAGGCAGGGAACATTCAGAGATGGTTTGTCACTGCCCACCTCCGTGGCACAACCCCAGTATTCTTTGGAGAGGATATAGTGGCATAAATTCTTTCCACTTGTGTAATTACAGCATCCAGCCCTCTGTATTTAAATACCAAAATAAGCAACACTACTTCAAGCTCAAATGGAATGAGTTTCAACTTCAAATAATTTGATAAAGTGATCTAGGCATTTTAACTGTTGCTTTAAAGACAGAAAACATAAAATGCAAGTGCATCTGAATAATCTCACAACTGAGGCTAACTACAGACATAGCAAACTGCACTATTCACAGAACAGTGACTATGGGATAAACAGCAGCACCTACACATTGTCTCTAAAAGGTTCTAGCAAAAATAGATGAAATCCAATAGATTAGAGCAATATTTCTTGCATGTGCCTAGTTAACCTAACAAAATCCAATAAGTGCTTTCTTTGCAGTCTATGAAAATGCAGTATCAGAACGACAATAAATGCAGTATGTACCAGTGTTGAAAAAAGTGGAGTATATAAGGAAAACTTCCGTTTTTCTAGTGAGAGATTAATCTAGTAGGTTTACCATTTGGATAGAAGACAAGTACAGTGATTTCTACCTTTATGAGGTAATTGCTCTTCAATAACATCTTAAATATCCCATTAGTCTTTACAAAGCCTGTTCAAAACATTAAAAAAGGGACTGTCAGCAGAGAGCAGAGGAATTTTTCAGACTGCCCCTTTCCAATGAATTTATTTGCTATCATTTTACAGACACCCAATAATTAATTAAACTGATTTTCAATGGCTTGTTAATGTGTCTCAGTGTACTTTAGAAGTATCTGTGTCATTCATAAATGTTAATAAATACCTAGGGTGTTGACCTACTCTGGAAATCCTTAAAAATAAGTAGCCACTGATCATTAATTCTTGTGTTTTTTTTTTCTGTTACATTAATCATAATGAATTAATTCACTTTGTAGTTATGTGGATGTGATATGTAATTTATGGGAACTGCTTAGTAATTTTGCAATTAAAATACAATTATCCTAAAATGTTACCTACCATCTAATTTCTCTTTTTTTACATTATTTATGACATTTTAGAATAAATTACAGAGAGATTAGCAAAATTCTTAGTTCAAAAACACCATGTAAGCAGAAGTACTCATACAATGAAATGTTAATTAGTTTCCAGGGACCAGTATTAAGAGATACAAATATCCTAGCAAATAAGTGTCAGTAATGAACTATAAGAATACATGAAAGAAACTAATGCATATCAGTAACATGTCAAATACATCACTTACATCTCTGAGAATCAGTTCTCCTTTACAGACAAAAGGGAACTCAATCCAAATTACATGAATCATGTTAACCAACTGGTATGGACTAAATTTACAGGTCACTGTAAGTCAGATCTTGTCAATATCAACATATGTTCTATCTAAACACCTTTATTTGCTATGTTTTGTTTCCAACATTCAGTCACACTCCCAAAATCTGGGTCACATTCCAGTTTGACTGAGACACAAATTGACTGCGACACAAACTAGATTCTGAAGGCTTATTTAATGATGATGATGATGATGATGATGATGATGATGATGATGATGATGATGATGATGATAGTTTGGATTTATATCCCCCCTTTCTCTCCTGTAGGAGACTCAAGGGGGCTTACAATCTCCTTGCCCTTCCCCCCTCACAACAAACACCCTGTGAGGTGGGTGGGGCTGAGAGAGCTCTGAGAAGCTGTGACTAGCCCAAGGTCACTCAGCTGGCGTGTGTGGGAGTGTACAGGCTAATCTGAATTCCCCAGATAAGCCTCCACAACTCAAGCGGCAGAGCTGGGAATCAAACCTGGTTCCTCCAGTTCAGAATGAACCTGCTCTTAGCCACTGCTCTTAGCCACTACGCCACTGCTGCTCCCTCTGCAGGTGGTAGAGGATCTGAATCTGTTTATTTATTGACTTTATTTCCCATCATCCTCCCCAGTGGGAATCCAAAGCAGCTGTCATTGTTTTCCTCCCTTCCATTTTATCCTTACAATATCCCTGTGAGGTAGGTTAGGCGGAGTGTGAGTGAGTGGTCTAAGGTCACCCAGCAAGTTTCCACAGCACAGTGAGAATTTGAACCAGGGTACCCCAGATTTTGTCCAATACTTTTATCACTGCTCCATACATTAGGACCACTGGGGCAGGTTTAGCAACCCTCACTTTGATAAAGTCCTTGATTAAAAGCTTGTTATATAGAAAAATTGCAGAAGATCTACCTCAGGAGGCAGCCACCCAATTAATGGCCCTCAGGAAAGAGCAGAAATACCAAAAAGGCAAGAAAGTAGTCTACCTGTTCCTCTGACTATTGGTCTCCAAAACCTTCTACAGCTGAGGGCATGCTTCCACTCTAAATCCTCTAAATTCCAAGGCTGCAGGAAGCATTCCAGCCCAGCTAAACTTCCACACTTGAGAGAGAAACAGTTTTCTCTAGGGTGCCAATTCATGGACCTTGTGCCTTCTGCTACTTAAGCTCTCAGTAGGCTCCACAGTGTGCTGAAACAGCATGTGCCACAGGTAACTATTTTGTAGGTAACTATTTTGCAGAAAAAGCCTCCATCAGTAAAAGTGGTAGTTATGAGTAAACATCTGTTTTGTGTGAAATCTTGCCATCAGAAATCACTGGCCAAGACTAACCAAGGGCTTTGAGTCAAATGCAAATGTCTTCCTACAGACTCTGCTTTCTTTTACATGTGAAAATGTCACAACATTTAATAAGCAATGTTAAACAGCTTGATAAAAAACTCTTGCAAAGGGTATATCAGCTACCATTCTTGCCTTCTGCAATACATTTAACATGTCACCTTAATATGAGCAACAGACTGTAAACTTACTATGCTTATGAAAGAACCGTTCCACAGCATGGGACATTCTGTGACCAATTATTCTGAAATCTTTGTACTAATAGCTTTTTAAAAAAACCTGAATAAAAAATTCCAACCGGAACAAAATCAACTAAACAAAATGTAAGATAGTGATCAACATCTTTTCAGGAGAGGCAAAGCTCTCCCACGCAAAATGTCAAAGAGATCACAAAACAACTGTTGCTCATTGTGCAACATGAATTGTTAACTAACCCTACAAAATCAGAAATCAGCCTTCTTCTATATCAGACATACCGTCACAATCACTGTTGCTATATCAGCTGGACATTGTATGAGTTTTTCAATTCAGTAAATATAATAAAGTCTTTTATAAAGGCATTGGAATTGTGTAGAAGCAGCGGACTTTTGAAATAATTTCTTATCTCAGCTGCACAAAAGTAGTGTTTTTTACACATGAAACTGACAGTTGGGAGGACAAAAGATTAGGAACAGGTAGGCACTGTACATAGTTGGCAAAATTTTGAACACCATGAATACAGCATGGCCAAATATTTATGCCTTAGAAGCTCTTGTGCTTCCTGCTGTTATAAAAGAGAAATATAGTGAGAACACTCCTAACGATCTGTCCAGCAAGACAGCAAGTGAACATCGAAACTAGCCAGCTGCATAAATATTAAAAAAAAACTTTAATTCATGGTTTAAATTTTATTGGCTTGACTATGGAATGGAGCAGCAAGTCTAGGTGAGAACTAGTTCACACACTGCAAAAGAAATTAGCTAGAAGGAGAATTGCAAGTAGAACTGAAACTGGTATTAAAAACCAGTAGGCCTTCAGGCCTAGATGGCTTATACAAGGGTTCTCAAGGCACACAGTATATATAATGAGGTTACAATTCTAGGATAATACCAACGCAAATGGAGGTGGTGTTTCGTAGAAGTTAGTCACGAAACACAAAAATTTGATTAGTGCATTGAAGAATAACTGAAACTAAATTAGTTAACATAACCTTTGTTTCACGGAGGCAAGCGTGTTGTGATCGCTGTGGGAACTTAGTTTTCCCAAGCTGAAAGCTTTTTGTTTTCCTAACTGCTGTAGGAAATACACAGATAATGAAAAAACTTTATATGTTCAAATAGGTCATGGATGGTGCCTTTAATTTACTGAAAACAGAATTAAAAGAAAAATCTTAAGGAAAGAAAACGGGTTTCTGGATCAGCTTCTCAAGCAAATTCTTTGAAGTATAAAATCAGGAGTCACAGTGGGCAGCTTGACTTGTGCACAGTTCACCTGAACCTCGAACAATTGTTTACAGCTCTGCTTCTCAAGTTGATCATGTGGAATTCACCCAAGACACTTAAGTGTATATAAAAAAAATCTAAACTCCCCAAAAACAAAAGCCTTTCCCTCCAGCCAAACAACGGTGCATGGATGGTGACTCCCAAGTGACTGCTACAATAAATAAAGCCCATAAGTGGTGTGACAGGCAAGCCCCTTTTCCCTCCAGGCCTGCAAATAGCTGCTTGGCATACTTTAAATATAAGCCCTGCAGAGTAACAGCTTTTAGCCTGGAAGGAAAATGCTGAGCAGCAGTCAATTTCCAGACTAAATGAGACATAAAGGTCACAAGGAATGGGAAAATAGTAAAGCTGCTTTCACTTAAATAAATAAAGATATGAATCAACCATAATCAAGGGACATGTTGTGCATTAAGCTGTTCTTCCAAGAATTATATTCAAAATGTTTTTGTTTGAATCTAAAATATTACCATTATTTTCTCCTAACTGTGTCTATCTCTGCGCCCCAAATTTTAAGCCCATATCTGAATTTAAAATAAAATTTTATATTCAAAGTTTGTGAAACCCAGTGGAAGAATTATTGCCCAAAGCATACAACGAGGGGAGGGGAAACTATTTTTGACATAATGACTGAACAAAGAGTACATGTATTCAAAGAAGAAGAAGAAGAAGAAGAAGAAGAAGAAGAAGAAGAAGAAGAAGAAGAAGAAGAGTTTGGATTTATATCCCCCCTTTCTCTCCTGCAGGAGACTCAAAGGGGCTGACAATCTCCTTGCCCTTTCCCCTTCACAACAAACATCCTGTGAGGTAGGTGGGGCTGAGAGAGCTCCGAGAAGCTGTGACTAGCCCAAGGTCACCCAGCTGGCGTGTGTGGGAGTGTACAGGCTAATCTGAATTCCCTAGATAAGCCTCCACAGCTCAGGTGGCAGAGCTGGGAATCAAACCCGGTTCCTCCAGGTTAGATACATGAGCTCTTAACCTCCTACCAATGTAACAATACCAGGGGCAGCAACCCTTATTATAGGGTACTAGCGGGGCCCGGCCACGTGTTGCTGTGGCAATTGTCCTTCTCATCATAGTCCGCAACCCACACAGATGTCCATGCAGGTCCAATGATCCCCAGCATAGCCTTTTGGGGTGGTCATATGGAATCCCTCTTTCTCTTTTCAATTCACATTGTTATATGGTGGTGTCTTGTTTTTTTTAGTATAAGGTAACCCTTTCCATTCCACAACGGAACTGTCCAGAGTGTGAATCCCGCTATCCATTATGCTGGTTGACATACACAGTCCTGGCTTGGGGAAGGCAGAACTGGGGCAAGCAGGCTATCCCAGTCAGGCAGCAGAGGCAGGGTGGTGAGGTGCTCAGATCGAGGCCAGCTCCCTGGGTTCTTAAAGGGCCACGTGCAAAAGAATCTGAGCCAGTAGTGTTGGTTCGCCCCACCTCGCGGATTTTCTTAGAAGAAAAAGGAAACTCCAGCTTGCTTTTAGTAAAAGAGAGCTGTGGTGAATATGGGTGAGGAAGTGGGTAAGTGGTGGCTGGATGTGAGGGAGGGTAGAGTGAGGTGTGTGAGGATGAGCTGGATGTGTATGAGAGTATGTGTGTTGTGTGGTAGTAGTGGGTGAGGCACAGAGAGTGAAAGTTACCTGTGGGGGGGGGACCCCACCTAATGTCTCACACGGCAAAGTATGTATGTGTTTCACTTCCACTCGTTTTACCTAACAGAATTACCTATTTACTGTTTTCAATGCTCATCTCTGGCCATCTGCACGAACATTCTAAGGGTGACAGTTAAACACAACCAGCTTCAACAGCCGCAGAAGGCCATGTGAATATCCGAAAACCTGCCCGCATTGGAAAGGCACGCTGAGTGAAAATTTGAAAGCAATCCATCCAGTGGTTTCGGAGTTAGAGAACGACTCACAAATGGATGGTTTGCTTTTTACATAGATTATATATTACAAGCAACCATTATTACATGATGTCCTGGATGATGTGTTGAGTTCAGATTTTTTTAAAAATGGCTAGGAATGGATTGAAATTCACATGGTAAATAGGACACACACACGTACTATCAATCTAAGCAGAACCAAATATTGTTGGAAGATTTAAGCAAGGAGTAGTAGTGTCATTGCTATGTATGGTAGGGATACCATGGATTACCAAAAAGACCAAAAACTGGGTTCTAGGTCAAATTAAGCCTAAACACCAGAAAGAAGGAAAAATGACTAAATTGAGGCTATCCCACTTGGTTCATATTATATGAACATAAGAGTCAGTGGAAAAGACAACAATGCTGGGAAAAGTTGAAGGCAGCAGAAAAGGAGGAAGGCTCAATAAGAGATAGACTGACTCAAGACCTGAGCAAGACTGTTAACAATAGGACACTTTGTAGGACATTAATTATGGTGACCCCAGCAATGGGCTTTCAAGGCAAGTGAAAGGCAAAGGTGGTTTGCCATTGAACATAAGAACAAGCCAGCTGGATCAGACCAGAGTCCATCTAGTCCAGCTCTCTGCTACTCACAGTGGCCCACCAGCTGCCATTGGGAGCTCACATGCAGGATGTGAAAGCAATGGCCTTCTGCGGCTGTTGCTCCTGAGCACCTGGTCTGTTAAGGCATTTGCAATCTCAGATCAAAGAGGATCAATATTGGTAGCCATAAATTGACTTCTCCTCCATAAATCTGTCCAAGCCCCTTTTAAAGCTATCCAGGTTAGTGGCCATCACCACCTCCTGTGGCAGCATATTCCAAACACCAATCACACGTTGCGTGAAGAAGTGTTTTCTTTTATTAGTCCTAATTCTTGCCTTCCTCTGCAGACACTTTCTTGGTATCTCCCATCTCAGTATTAACTCTGTTTGGATTTTGAGATCTGATAAGATTGGGCTATATACCATGCTGCCTTCCTACCCAGAATAGAACACAAGGTGAGCTACATTTTCACTTGATTGTATGCATTTCTTGAATACCTAAATTCTGCTCATAGCTGAATTGAACATAAAATGGCATATCTTGTAATGTGATATTATTGTTTCTATCTCTAGCACTGTTAGTTATTCAACTGGGAATTGTACTCGCAGTCCTTCCCAATTCTGGGTATGATGTGGGTATAAAAAGAGAAATTGAATGGGTAATTGGTCTAAGTGGGAGGAAAGGTTAATTTCAAGCTATTACTTTTTGTTACCAATGAATTGCTGTTTGGTCCTTACTTTTCCTCACTAAGAAAACATACAAAAGATAAATCAGGTCTGGGAAGGATAAATGCAAGTATTTAACTTATATATTGATTAACGTTATTACTGCCAAATCAAATAAGATGTGGCTTTAAGCTACACAGCCATTCTAAGAAATGAGGAAACCTTGAATAGAGCAAGTTGTCAGTAGAATTTCTTCTGATTAGAGGAGGTGACATTGGATTGATCAGGGAGGATTCTTATGTTTCTCACTGGGATAAACTTGTAGAGCAACTACAGCTCTTCAATTTTCCCTTGGACTCCCTTCAATCAGTCATTAGACAGGAAGCTATGAGCATGATTAAGAAATGTTTATTTAGGTAACAGTCTGAAGAGAGTGATATGTTTATTCTATCCAATTTGTTGGTATTGTTCTGCCCCCCAAGTGAATCTGTTTTTGGTGCCCTGTATTTGGCTAGGACAGAGTGGGGGAGACACAAGCCAGGTTCAACAGTTCTTACAATTACTTGAGAGAAACAAGACCGTAGCTCTTCCCTTGGGTCTATCTAAATCAGAGTACTTGCTTGTCTTGAACAGATTTGAAGCTGTAGACTGTGTCTTCTCTCGGCTGCTTTCAAGAAAGTCCACTGTGTCTTGCTTCCTTTTAGTTCTCTTAGTCCTTGTCTGGTTCTAATTACTGTTAACCATAACTTGTGCTCTATGGACCACCATATACTACTATGTACATCACGAATATTCCAGTCTCCAACTACCCTTGGCACCTCATTCTGACTGACTGGTAAGAACTAAAACAGGGGATTGCTGGGTAAAGAAAAAAAATTGCCTATTGGGAAACGTCTTAAAGGGACAGGGACTAACTAAAATACTCCAAAATACAGATCAAGTTGAGACATCTCCTCTTTGATTAGAAGACAGTAGTAGACTTATTACTTTTTTAGTTGCGAAATTATATGCCCTTGTGATTTATTTTCGCAGCTGTTCATATATGGTCATTAAAAAAAAATACATTAGTGACCTGTTACACTAATAAGTTAAGAAGTAGTATGAAGTAGATCAAAATTAGTGGGGTGCCACAGGACTTAGTTCTGGCCCTGGTAGATTTCAACATTGTTATAAATGTTCTGGATTAGGGGGTAGAGGGACTACCCATTAAACTTGCAGATTGGGAGGAATAGCCTTGGAAGACAGAGACAAAATCCAATGAGACCTGAACACACTAGAAACGTGGGCATATTTGAACAAGATGAAATTCAACAAGGATGAATTCAGAGTTCTATAGCTGGCATGCAAAAATGAGAAGAATACATACTGGATGCATATGAACAGTGTGTGTGAACAAGATTCTTGAGGTATGAGTGGACTGTAAGCTAAATATGAGCAATCAGTGTGATGCAGCAGAAAAAAAAGGCTAATGTGGTTGTCATGGAATGATGCTATCGCTACAGCAAAGGGAAATCACATATGACTGAGAAAAGCATCTTGGGTCTTTGATCCTATGCAAAGGTGTCAAGATGCAACTTCAAAGGCCTAAGTTACCTCGTGGCCTGAGCAGAGTTTTCCTGAGAGGGGGAAAACAAAGGATTTTGGATTTCATCTTGAGACATGGTCAGAGAAGGATCTCTGGACCATGGGTTCCTGGAATGGGGACAAAGAACTTCCAAATAAGACTGTATTCAGCTGAGTAATTGCATTTAAGTTTTATTTCTTTGCTTTGAACTTTTACAATAAATTGTTGAGAACTCAGCTGGTTGGAGTTATTGGAGAAAAGGTCTTTACTGAAACAAGCATTGGCTCTCCCAGGCTTGCTTTCATTATAGTGGTCTTTTGGCTTAACATCCAAATCGCAAGAGGTCATAGTCCCACAGTACACTGCATTGGTCAGGACTAACCTGGAGTACTGTGTGCAGTTTTGGAGGGCTTACTTCGAAAGGGATGTGGACAGAATGGAGCAGGTGCAAAGGAGAACAATGAGGATGAAAAGCGAAAGGCAGAGGGACCTGAAAAAGTTTACTCTGGAAACAAGGAAGTTGATTGCTCTCTTTGAGTATTTGAAAGGCTGTCCCTTAGAACAGGGAGTTGTTCCTGTTCACAGCAGAAGTTATAATGGGTAAAAATTGTGGGCAGAAAGGTACCAATTGGTTATTAGGAAAAAATGTTTTTACAGTGACAGTAGTTTAGCAGTGGAATCAATGGTGTAGAGAGGTGGTAAGCTCCCCTACACTGCCAGTTTTCAAGCAGTGACTGGACATACACTTGTCAGGGATGCTTTAGCGTGATTCTGCATTGCATTAGATGGCTTTTGTAGCCCCTTCCAACTCTATGATTCTATAAATTGTCCATTGTTCTAGAACTCTTTCTTCCTGTTCCAGTCCCAGTATGGTTTCTTTTCCAATTTCATCATTAATTCCATACAGTGGAAAATAGATTGCTATACTTGGATATAATATTACAAGGAGAAACCAAACTAGTCACTGATGGCTGGTTCTCTACCAATAGAAGTTGTGCAATATGTCTCAGTATTTAGACCTCCCTGGTTGAGAATCTCTACAACATGTACATCCTTTCTCCAAACATGCAAACTACCCATCACAATGAGAGATATTTTGTGAATAAATAATTTGGGATTGTGGTTTTTAAAATATTTCTGGATAATGTACCATTACTACATTTTGCCATCATGAATTCATGCATGTCATTGTCATCAGGATTGAAATAGATACCCAAGGGTTACACAAAGCAGAGCTTTGTGACTATTTGAGGACAACAGAACTTTATTACACCTTTCCTTCAAAAACTGTGGAACATGTTACATTGCCAGATGTCTTCTGCTTTCTCCTGACAATATCCATATGAGATAAGTTATGATGAGTGAAGGTGACTAGCCTGAAGTCATCTGGCAAGCTTCATGACACAGTTGAAATTTAAACTCCAGTGTCTCAGATCCTGCTCTGGCACAATACTACATCAGACTGGCTCATACAATGGATCACACATTGCCTAGTCTGGTTCCATCAAAATAATGTTGGTCATTAACTCATTCTTGTATGTAGCTATCAAAAGCAACACAGATCAGCATTGCCTGTTTGCAACATTTGGTTTATCTATAGCCCTGAAACCCTCAAATACGCATTCAGAATTCTATTAATGTGAGTATCTGCACTGACGTCAATGCGACTTTGCACAGCCAGATTAAAAAGCTGGCTCCAACAGATTCCAGTACGGCCTTGGATCTTTATTTTGTATTTGTATTCCTAGTCATACTGTGTGCAATTTTAGAGGGAACAAGCATGAAATTACAATAAAATATGATGCTGCAGTTTCCTGAACTTCGGCACCATTCCAATTAATTGACTGTGAGTTATACCAGAAAGTAACTCTTCAAGTTTAAGCTCTGTGCCAACAGAAGCTGCTTCATAAGCATGGCTTTAAGTCCTTGTCCAATACTGCAGTTATTAACCTAGTTAACATCCTTTCATTAGAAAATTACCCCTTTTCTCAGTACGCAAGCAAAGGAAGTATTAAGCAGGATTCATTAACCATTTTCAATTTTAAAAGGGAGGAAGAGTTTACATTTTGAAGTGGGAGCTCTCGCTAAAGACGGAGAGAACTCGTCCATTCTCTGTACCCTTATACCAACAAGATATGTCAATCGGCATTCATGTCATTTCCAAAAGCACCTGATTTCTTTAAAAATGTTTTATTCATTGGAAGTCTATAAAACAAAATACACATGAGAATTACACAGCACAAAGAATGGGTTGGATTCAGTCCCAATATTCTTCTTTAACCTAGCCCACACTGCAGTGCCTTTTGTTCTTGCATATCAGGCTTTTTGGTGTTCAAGGGGAATGTTCCTCTCTCCATTTTACCAGCAGATAATCTGATTGGATCAATAATAATAGAAACAATGACGACAATAACAACAACAAATGCATTTTTATATTAATAAAAAGTGCCAGAACTCATATATAAGGTTTTCCCATTTTCCACCAGTTTTCCCCCTCAGGCCTTAGGAGAGCTCTGGAAAAAAAGTGTCGGTACTCAGTAGTGGTGAGTATCACTGTGAAAAAAATGATCATCGTATGTTGCTCTAACCACATTATTATTTTTAATAGGAGAACAAGTAACAGACACTGAAGCCAATTGAACTAATTTTGCTGTGCGTACAAGCCACTACTATAAAGGTGAAACAAAAAAGCAATCAAAAGAGAAGTCATGATGCAAGTATTCATGGGAAAGTGGTGATGGTGAGATTTGGGAGCTGTCCTCCCCAAAGTTTAGGAACAGATGCCAAACACAATCCATACTTTCTACTTGTCTTGTTTCAGTCTTTGAACAAAGTAGTTAAGACAAACATCACCTGTTCTGTGATGCACAACATACTATCACCTTCTCAAGCTGACACTGTAGATACAGTTCCTCTACACTTATCTCTCTTTGCTTGATGCAGCTGATGTGTGATTTAGCGCAGGAGAACATGGTACCAGTGACCAGCATACCAGGTTCATATTGTGACAATACCAGTTTCTAACTGGGTTTCATGCAGATTATACTGATGAGATGTCACTGAGTAGACAATCAGATGCATAATGCATACTTTCTACCTGTCTTGTTTCAGTATTTGAACAAAATAGTCAAGGCAAACATTGCCTGCCTTGTGATTCACAATATACTATCTTACCTTCTCAAGCTGACATTTATAACTGAATAGTGCAGTAGGTTCTTTCACACCATTTCAGATTTGCTAAATGTAATAATCAACACATTGTTCAGTGGGCTTGGCTGAAAACACTTAAAAGACAAAGAGCTTAAGATAATTCTGCAAGGCATCTTCTGAGGCTATGAAAGGATTAGCGTAATGATGAATGCATTTCATCTTAAGATAATGTGTTGCAGCCCAAGAAGCAGAGAAGGAAGCCGAGGGCCCACAATGAGACACAAGACAAGCTGTTTTGTGGAAAGAAATTGGCCACAGCCTGTTTCCTGGAAAGCTGGTTAAGGAAGCAAAGCCGCAGCATAGGTGATGGATCCAACCACTGGTCAGCTCCCTTTCTGACCGCAGCACCCTTGCTGCCCTCCAGCGGTATCCTTCCCCCCGGCCCAAGTGCTGGGAGAAAAACCAGAAGCAGCAGGACAGTGAGAGCCATCTGGACGCCAGCCTCTAAATGTAACTCCCTTTGCCACCTGGGGGTGTGAGAGACCAGCAGCCCCTGCCTGGGCATGCGGTATCAAAGCTCGACCCATCCTACTGAAGGTTGTGGCACCGTGTTGATTCAAGGATGTGTGAAAAGGGGCCAAGAAGGCCACATGAGTCCGTTCCTAGTAGTTGCCATGTAAGATAAGATACTTTAATAGACCTTTACGAAGAATTATTTCTTTGTAAGGGGGGGGGGAGAAAGGGAAGGGAGGGTTTTTATTGCCATCTGAGTTTTACAAAAAGAAATTCTGGGATATTGTTTTTATAATGAATTTTGTTGTTCTTGGTTTTAATGCTATATAAATTGTTATTATGCTTTTATTGTTGTACACCATCCCGAGCCCTTCAGGGGAGGGCGTCTAATAAATCTAAAATAAAATAAAATAAAATTGATTTTAAAGTGGCAACAATAATTTTCATGAATCTAGAAGTGGATTTCTTACCAGTTGGTAGTGCGTATAGGATTTTTTAAAGAAGCTAGGCCTTTATTTAAATACTTTTATTATCTCACTCAAATTGTCCATCACATATTGGTGTCAGTAAGTCTTTTCGTACTTCAAATGAAACTACAAACCAATGGCTGCTAGTGCTTTTGTGGGATATTCCATTTATCAACACCATGACTTAAATAGGCTCAAGCAGCAAAATGAACAGTAGAAGATGATGGGCAGAAATATTATGCTATATTTGGTTATGAGGAAACAGTCAAACTAGTTTTTTTAGAAGCTAATATTACAAATATTGTATTTTCTTAAAGAATAGTGACTCCTTGGGTCCTAATAAGAAAATAATGTCCTAAATCATTTTGTTATTGGACTTGCAAGAGTTATACTGATCATAATTTCCAATTAACTTAGTGACCTATATTACTTCAGCTATGGCAACAAAATCAAATTCCCTTTATAATAGAAAAAGGCACAGTCAAACCTTTTAGCAAACCTACTATTTGGCTGGCAGCTGCAGGGGCTCTTGTACTCAGCAAGTGTGCAGTACTTAGGGAGCAGTTCTTACCAAGTCTACTGAAAAGTAGGTGCCATTTTTTTCAATATGACTTATTTTTGGGAAAATGTTCCAGGACTGAAGCCATGGTTTCTGTTTCCAAGCATTTCTTTAAAGGCAACCGATTAATGGCTGAGCAGCCCAGGGAGGTCAATTGCCCTAGCAGGGGCCCACACACTCTGGGAGCTTTTGCTGGGTTGCCTGCACCCTGCCCTGCAGTGGCCCTCTTTCTCCCCCCTTAGGCCTAGGACCCTGGGGCCTGGAAGATCTCGTGCCTGCCTGGATGCAGGCCCTATTCTGACCAGGACGAGCACTACTACCCTCGCTGACTGCTGAAGGAAACTCCACCAATGCACACAGCTCGGCCCCTCCTCACCCATAAGGCCATTGCTGCTTGTCTGGCTCTGGCATATGGGCATTGGTCTCTTCCCCCACTGGCTTGGAAGTGCCCCAGGGCATCCACCCCTCTCCCACTGAAACAAGGACTCAGTTACCACTGGGCCTACTGGGGCAGGCTCAAGAGCACAACTCCCTCGCTGGAGGCTTAAGATTATCCTGGCACCCTGCCACTTTGTGCTGTTCCTAATGCTGGGTGAAAATACAAGCATAAGCCCACAATCTGTAGTTTAAAAAATTGCACCACAGTGACTGAGGACCCTGAAGCCTGGCCATGTGGTCCAAAGGAGCAGCAAACATGCAGGATGAAGTTGGTAGAGGGGAGCCAGGAGAGAGGCTAAGGCCATCTATGTCTAGCCTTATATGTCTGGTAGTCACTGCTCTGCTCAACCTGGTCCACAAACAAGCCCCACACTGGCCAGAACACACAGTGCATGCCTAATGCTTATTAGTTCACAATAATTCCAACTCACAGAGGTATATTTGGTGAAGGTCTTTCAGAAATAATAGAGCCCCCTTTTAAAGCACATCATTATATTTGTACTTCCAATTTTCATTTTTGTAGTTATTTTTATGAAGAATAGGTCAATCGGTAATTATTAGCCCTGTTAGTTAAACTCCATATTTAGGATCCAGAATATCTTTGAACGATATGGGTTAGGGAAAAAACAATAGGGGTAAAAGTAGGTCTCTGAGCTCTGGCTTTAAGACTTCCAATGTAATCTGGTTTGACAGGACTGTGGGAAACAGGATAGGACGCTGAACCAGATGAACTTTGGTATGCAACAGAAAGTTCCAATTTGTGTTCCGTTTATTTCATAAGTTTAAACAAGTTTAGAGATTTTTCTTTAAAAGGAACAAACAGGCTGATTTTCCCTCAGCAACACTGCACTCTGAAGTTAAGTCTGCCCTTACATTGTTATGTTTCAATACTTATCCAGTAGAGGTAGGACTGTGGCTAGGGAAGCATCACAGTAAGTCACACATCTACTGCACCACAACAATAACTGTCTGTATACAGGCCAAGTTTGTTTCTCAGTTTGATTACAGTACATTAAAGTTTCCCTAAATCAGCTGTCCTACAGAAAATAAAAGGAAGGCCTTGATTCATGGAATATTCTGCGAATACCAGGAATACACTTGGCAAATATAGAATTAATAAATCAGTTGCACAAAGAGCCAAGATATCTGGCAGATAATGGTTCTTATGGGATTATACTTGCTACAGGAAGTTATGGATCTGTTCTGATGATTCAGGCTCTTCAACCATTTTTAGCAACATTTATTTGGCAGCTAATTGTCATTTTTAGGACACAGTTTGCAGGTAGTTTTAATCTGACTTAGTAAAACATTCTCCACATGACTCATTCTATTACTATGGCTGTGTACCATGGGTAAATGACAACATATGTTGTGCACAAATTTGCTGCTTAGACATAATTCCATATTCCAAATATTGTGCTTCAGCTTGTTTTAGATCATTATACTCAAAGTTTAAGCCTATGTTTGGACTAAAGCATCTGCTTCCTGAGAAGCACCAATGAAGTGTAAAAGCCAGGAGTCAGGTCCACAATTCCATCAGGAGAATATATGTTATAGAGATATGGTTAACTGCAGTTTCCTGTAACAGGGTGTGTTAGAAGCTGGTCCTGAGTATCAGTGTTGATGGGAGTTCTCATTCCAATGGAGTCATACACATGTAGGTAAGGGTCAACAGCAGGCAAGGGTTAGCCACTAAAGTTGCAACAAGAGCTCAGAAGAGCTGGAAGCAAGAAGTCCAAGGTAATCCAAAGCCAAACAAAGACCCCTTCCGCACAGCATAGGCAGAGCAGGTTGCAGGCGGGATAAAGTAACCCACTCTTCTGTTTATCCATTTGCATGCCACCGTGCAGGCGGCGAACAGAGCCTGCAGAACCAATGCGGGTTGCTGTCGTGCCTTCGCACGGAGGTATCTCTTTTGTTTTTTACCTCCCTCCCTCAGCTGCATAGTTATGCGGGCAAGCAGGAATGGACCTCCACACCCATGCTGACATCCCTGTGCTTTTGTGGGGCTACGAGAGGCGGGGACTTTAAAAAAAAGGGAAGCACAGCCGAGTAAAGAGCTTCCTGGCCAGCCGTTCACTTGCAAGCGGCTGCAACCTGCATTAAAATCGTGGATAGCACAATTCTCCAATAACCCGTTTCATGGGAGATAACACGAGGCAGTCTCACTTTAGAGGCGGGAGCCTGTGAAGTTTCCCTCCTCCCAGAATGGTTTTTTTCCTGTCCCCCAGCCTGGGTTTATAGGCTTGTATGTAAGGGGTCAAAGTTGTGAGGAAAAGGTGCAAGATCATAGCATGGCAATCTCACAGTATGGCAATGTATCAGGCTGAAAACCTTAACATTTCCCTCCACAGGGCCTGATGAAACTGAAATAGACTTTGGAGATGACCAAGACATGTGGTAGAGTCTGTCTTGCAGCCAAGGTTGTGCTCTTGAGAAAAAGCTCAGACTTCAAGGCTTGTAGCAGAAACATCATCCTGATGGTATTAGAGCTAAGATTCCACAGCCTAACTGCTGGAAGCCCTGGTTCAAGAATACTTCCCCTAATCTATGTCTACTGTATGCTTACAAATAAGATCAATATCATGTTATTTTTGTCACCAAAGTGCGAATCAATCATCTGATGCATTTGTTAAACACTGCAAAACTTCATTAGTCACTATTTTATCTACATTTACTAAGTCTAATGTTCTCCTGTTTTATTGATATGCCTAATAAAGGTCAGTTGAAGTTGAAGTTGTGAAGAAGCAAGGAAATATATCACAACAATGGGTTGTTGTGTGGTTTCTGGGCCGTATGGCCATGTTCTAGTAGCATTTTCTCCTGTTTCACCTGTGTCTGTGGCTGGCATCTTCTGAGGACCCTCTGAAGATGCCAGCCACAGATGCAGGCAACATGTCAGGAGAAAATGCTACTAGAATATGGCCCATACAGCCCAGAAACCACACAACAGTCCAGTAATTCCGGCCATGAAAGCCTTCGACAATACATCACAACAACCGTAGCCAGCATTTTTATTTTAGCTGGGGTTAGGGATTTCTAATTCTTCCTTCTCAATGTCAAGCTTAAGTGTCAAGGTTGGCATCATGTCATAGATGTTGAAATTAACAGCACCTATGCTAAATATTCCAGTCTGATTGATTTCAAATATAATTTTCAATAAAATTAGTGTTAGTGAATAATTTACTGAAAATTAGGCATTACTCAATACTTATATCAGTCAGGCTTGAACGCTAAGTCCTATACACAAGTCTCATTGACTAGGGACTGGGGAAAGTCAGAGAAATAGATGCAAATTAAACCACGAGAACCTCTACCCTATATATTATGGCCTGGTTCAAAAAGCTAATACAGCCTGCACAATCACTGTAAGTATGATTACAGTCGAGTGCAGATTATGTGTAGCTACCAGGTTAAGAATTGGTGCATTACATGTGCACCCATTGTGATTTCAGCTAATAAGGGATTCCTTTTCCACTATATGTAACATTATCTTTATTTGTATTCTGTTTTGTTATACAATGTTACTATTCTTATATTGTTGTATGTTTTGAGTACTTTGGATTAGGATGAGTTTCAAATAGCCTGTAGAACTATATTGTGTTAAAATTCTCTTAGGTTTCAGTTGTGTTTTACCTGAAATATTGCCACAGCAGCACTCATAATGTCGCAAACTAGAATACAAATCTGCAATTAAAATTAAATGAACTCCTTCAAGATTCACTGTTAATATTTATTTATTTATTTATTTATTTAGGCTTTTATACCGCCCCATCCCCAAAGGGCTCTGGGCGGTGTATAGCATATAAAATAACAATATAAAACAGTTAAACATTTAAAAGCAGAGATAAAACTAGAAATTTAGTTTACATGATCTCAGTGGATAGAGACATAATTAATATGTGATAGGCGCCTTATGTTCCACATTTAGAATTCCCTCTCCCCTGGAAAGGGAGGCATGGCGAGTCTCGTTAGATGGTATGTGGCCTAGGTGTCAGGGCCACAAGGAGGAGGGGGGCACTATTATTAGCGGCCAGCTTCTCCAAAGGCCCGGCGAAACAGCTCCGTCTTGCAGGCCCTGTGGAACTCCCCAAAGTCCCGCAGGGCCCGGACAGCTGGCGGAAGAGCGTTCCACCAGGCCGGGGCCAGGGCTGTAAAGGCCCTGGCCCGCGTGGAGGCCAGCCGCATTGCTGAAGGGCCAGGGACCACCAGTAAATTGGCCTCCCCCGACCGGAGAGGCCGTGCAGGGACGTATGGGGTGATGCGGTCTCGAAGATATGACGGTCCCAGGCAGCGTAAGGCCTTAAAGGTCAACACCAACACCTTGAAGGTGATCCGGAACTCTACTGGAAGCCAGTGCAGCTGGCGCAATACAGGTTGAATATGTTCCCAGGTGGCGCTACCTGTTAACAAGCGCGCCGCCGCATGCTGGACCAATTTTAATCTCCGGATCAGACGCAAGGGAAGGCCCGCGTAGAGCGAGTTACAATAGTCTAGCCTGGAGATGACCGTTGCGTGGATCACGGTGGCTAGGTCCGCTCTGGAGAGGAAGGGAGCCAGCCGCCGGGCCTGGCGAAGATGGAAAAAGGCAGCCCGGGTTGTATGGGCCACCTGGGTCTCCATTGAGAGAGACAAATCCAGGTGGACCCCCAGGCTGCGAACGGAAGGGGTCGGCGCCAATGTGACCCCCTCCCACACACATACATCTCTGCTATTTTACATTACTCTGCTATTTTACATTACTATTACTATGTTGCAGAAAAGTAAAGTTAAAACAAAAATCAGAAAACAGAACCCACATTCAAAACTTAACTATCATGTGCTGAAATGATGAAAGCTATATTTCAATCACAGAAGAACTTACTTTGGAAAGATTTTGTTTCCATGTTGCATATAAGCAATTATGTTGTGCTTCTGTGTAAGGCAAGAAACCCCAAAAATGTCTCTTTCAGCAAAACCATTTCCCCAATATACTTATGAAAGGCAATGGAATAAGCTTTTTAAAATTGTGTAATACCTGTTATCAACTTACTGAAATCCTCCTTTCTTTTTTGAAGACAACTGGAATGGAATACAAATAGTAATGGAACCACAGAATAATGTCATCGTGGAACTGAGGGAATTTAATCATTCCCTGTTGCAAAACTTATTCATTAAAGCCTTTTACCATGAACTGTATGACCAAGGTATTACATTGGGCCCACTGATGTAGTATGTTGAATTTGTTGTGGTCACCAATTATATTAAGAATTGTTTTTCAAGAAGTGTATTATACAGGATTACTTGTGGGAAAAAGCATACTAATTTGGATTCCTTGAGAATATTTATATGCACATAAACAATTTTGTACAAGGGAATCATCTTGTCTTTTAGAAATGAGACTGTATAGAACACTCTGTATAGAACAATCAAGAGGAATTGATTCACAGGAGAGATTACAGACTCTGCAAACATGTTTAGGAGTGTTTCACTTCCACTGAAAGCAAAAGATACAAAAGAAGCGTTCAGAGCAAGGACACAAGAAACATGCAGGGGGAAAAATGGCTCTATTGCGGCATCAATTCAATTTACAACAATGGTACATGTTGAATTCTTGCTAAAGGGGTTCTTTATTACTTGCCCCACACTTTGTATGTTTTCTTGGGTTGTCATGATTTAAAAAGTCCCTGCAGGGCTCCTGTACTTCCCAAGAGGTTGTGCAATAGAGTATGCTGTCCAAAATAATTATCTGTAACCTCCATTTTACCGGAGGCTATATGTCAGTCTCTGCTCACTAGGAACTTGGAGACTGTGTCTAATTTGGACCTGAAGGCGGGCGTACGTGAATAATACTTACAGAGACAAAACAGGACAGAAATCATAGTGAAACTGATTTATTAGTTTTAAAGAAAATCAACCAAAGCAGCTGTAGTCAATTCTTTGTTATTTCTAGCAAGAGACTGAATGTTTTTGGTGTTAGATTTATGAGCACTTTTTCTTCCCCTTTTACCAATGAATAATGAATATATGTAGTAGCTTTAAATATCTGCAACAAAAAAGTTAAGAAACTGTAATACTCTTTTAAAGTTGTATTCTGGAGTCATGGTGTGCTCTCGATTCAATACAACTTACTATAAAAGCAGAGCAATTCAGATAACTCAAACCCTACAGACAACATATTTCAAAGAATGTTGGAATAAAATTCCCAGTTTCATAATATAACCCCTATATAAAATTAATACATGCTTCCTGCACTTCTGTCAACCAACCACACGGTTGCATAACTGACTTTTGACTAAAAACCTTTTAAGCACATTTGTCCAACTATGAAACATTTAATGGGTACCAGTGCTCCATTGTACAAACCAAGCTATTTTTCAAGGCTGCTATCATTTAAATGCATGAAAACTGATTCGCATGTACATGACCATGGATATTCATCTTCTTTTGGAATAGTCTTTGTCAGACGATGTACTTTGTATCTGACTAATTATTGGGATGTATATTGCATCATTAATTAATTGAATCTATTCCAAAATTGATTTTTGCAAACAGATTGCTGGACAATGTATCAGTTATCATGTACGCAATATGATCTTCAGATCTTCACTGCACTTTTGTGTGTTCTGTTCTAGGGAAATGATGCTATTCTGTGAGAGCCAGGGAGGAAATGTGTCTCATGATCTGGTAATAGAAAAAATTGGTACCAAGCAGGGCAAATTTGTTAGGCTACATCAGAATTCGTCTATCAGTGACTGCTGTTGTAAATGATGCTGGCTCATGGAGAGAGATGTGAATCAAAAGCACCATCTTTATACATAATTGCCTAAGGGATGGAATGAACCCCAGCCAATGGGTGAACCCCAGCCAATGGGTGTGAAGGGCTCACAACATTCCATCCTGGCCCTGTCCACCTTCCCCAACCCAGGAGCCTCCCCCACCCTAAACAATATGGGCCGATCTTCTGAAGGGGAGGAGGAGGAGGGCCTCCCTCCTTACCCTTCTTGAGCCCATTTCACTTTAATTTAAAATGGACTTTAGTGTTAGTTTTAAATATTCCAGTAACAAACTTCCAATCATAACAACTACTTTGATAGTTGCCATATATTGGGTGAACACAGCTGTTCATTTGTCCAATGGTAATTTAACCACTGTGGCAACACAGGTTTAGGAGGACCCTGTCTTTTACTATGTACACTGATGCTGTTGTGAGGGGTATTTTAAAAGTTTCCTGCTCCTTCAAACTTGTTCCAAGATCAGGGTATGTTCCTAACCATGTTGGTCATTCAGAAAATCTAATTGTATTTGGTAGCTGCTGGTTTCAACCATTCATTTTAAAGGTAAACCATAAAAAACACATACAAATTTACCACAAACAAATCACTATATATCAATAAACAAGCAACAAAATAGATCTCACTGGAATCCACACAATTGCTAGAAGACACATTCAACGAAATTTATGATTGCTGGGCAGCAAACCAGCACACTAATGCCTATAGCACTTCATAATTCCTGGCTGCATTTTATGGGCTGCATAGATGAAGCTTTTTGAACCAAGCTCTTGATAGCCACATTTCATTTTACACCATTACATTATGTTCTGCATGTTATTTGCTAGCTCGTAGATTTTCCCCCCTGAAAAACTGCAATACTTTCTCCAAGCAATCAGAAATCAGATTTTACACCAACTTGAAAAGATCCATAGTAGGCACTATGTGAGTAGGCACTGGTATGAGGGGTGACATTTCCAACACTCTGGGCCACTCCCTTCTATGTACTGGGGAATGTTCTATGTATGCAATAAGCTTTTCTGCTTTGTTTTTAAATTTGTTTCTTGTAGATAAATTTTATTACTACCTTACTTAAGGAACAGCTATTACATTGTGTACCTGGAAATACTTGAACCTGGGTGAGAGGATAGCTGCGGAAGATAATTTTGAGCAGGAAAGTGGTTGGTGAGGAAAGGTCTGCTGCACTCAGAATCAGAGAGCTCCAAAATTGCTTTTCAGCAGAACAAACCCAGCTGTATCAGATTAATATTACAGGCAGTTGAATGTAACATATAACCTGCCCCTAGAATATAATCATCAAAATAAGTCGGCCACAAACACTGATTCTTCTTGCAAGATTCACTAAGGTAACGGAAACTGGAAAATCTTTCTCCAGGAGATTTAAAGACGCAGGGGGGAAAGATCCCATCAAATGCACATACGGGCATAACAGCAAACATGCCATCTGCTTTTATTCTTGTGGATGCAACCTCAGATATATGCACAACACAAAAAAAGCATTAAACAATGAACAATGATAAATGAACACATGAAATAGTGTGAAAGTACTCACCTAGTGGTTGCCCAGCAATGATCCTGGCATTCTCTCCCGTCACTGCAGCTCTTGCATGCCTCTCACTCATGTACTGTACAAAAGCGTAACCTTTGTGGACTGAGCAGCCAACTATTTTCCCATACTTTGCAAAGATTGCTTCTATGTCACCCTTTTTGACAATGGCTGTATTGAGATTGCCGATGAAGACTCTGGAGTTGATCGACTTGGGGTCATTCTTATTGGTAACATTACTAGTCTGTGTTTTGCCGGTCATGGTTGTCTCACTTGACTTCAGTCCTTAAAACAAGATTAAAAAAAATGTTCAACTAGACACACTAATCTCCAGTCAGGTATAAAAATTATTAATAAGTGATTTGAGACTCATGATAGGCTAATGAGAATTATATATGCTACCCACAATTAACAATATGAAAAGTCAATTTTAAATCCTATATTTTTAGAGATATAAAAGTATATTCTTAAATCTGTTCACCTAAAAATTACCACTCTGCCAATATTCACCAACTGAATGTTCAGTCACCAGCTTATTAAATCAATCTTCATCATGTAAACTAAGGCCCTAAGACATTATGGTGCATCAGTGAACTGAACGTCTGAAGCAGACAGAGAACCTCAACAATGCTGAAAGGCTTTCCTTTATCTGGCAAGTGTCATTCAGTACACATTATCTTTTCCAGACTGCTAAATACTACTGATCATTGTAAGAAGTGTAGTGCAGGTTATATACAGCAGCTTCATGCAATCAATAGGCTTCCATTAGGAACTAGCAATTTTTCCTTTTCAGAAAAGCTCAGAAGGGTAAACAAAAACACGTTAATAGTAGAAACAGAACAAACAGCTAATTTTCTTGCAATGGCACAGTAGGGTCTCATTTGAGCATTAAGATTGCATGTATGATTGTGTGGTTGTGTCCTGGGGAGAGAATAGTTTGAATATTTTTTAGTAACAATACAGAAATTGATGGAAGCTGCATTATTAAATAATGTTGTATCATATTTATGCTGTCATTTTGATTATCCAGGGATAGTAAGGCATTCTAAGACAATTAACAGGACCACCACTGTTATATAAGCTATTGTTCTGGACTTTCAAAACACGTTCTTCCAATCTAAAATTACTTTTGAGCTTTTAAGAGCTAAGAAATATTTCCAAAACTCTGCTTGTTTAAATGATTTATCTAAAAAGGTTTTTTCAAGGGTAATGTGGAAATTGATTGTTTTCTTTATGAATATGTTACCTGTCATTTAAGCAGCCTTCTGAGTTTTGTTTTAATTAAGCAGAAAACAAACTTCTGAAAGGACATATTTCTTAAGACTGAAAAGCAGATGCCATTGTTATAACAACAAAGTATAAAACATTCTTTCTAGGGGAATTAAGAATGTTTGTATTCTTTTTTGTTGGCTGCAAAATAATATTTTAAATCATATCATTAAGTTTATGCAAAATAATATTTTAGATCATATCATTAAGTTTTTCAAACAAAGTCAGGCAGCCCCATCCAAAGCCCTCAGTGGGGAGTTGTGACACTGCTGCCCCTCCGCCTCCAAGAGGGTTTTCAGGTGGTGTGGGGAGCAAAAAATGCAAAAACACATCCTTCCACCACTGGAAAGCACTGCATTTCTTGCAATGATCTGTAGTCAGAGGAACATGGCACCATGCTCCCAATTCTAAACCCAGATGGGAGCCAAATAACATTGGCTCCACCCCCAGGAAGCTCTGTCCTGTGACCTCCCCACACCCCACACTGGCGTCTGATCAGGACACCAGTGCAGCCCTGCCGCAGCCGAGGCTTCCCAGTTTTGAAGTGGCAGCCTGAGTGGCAGGTGGCTGCCGACACATCTGCCTCCTCTGCTGGGGAACTGCATTGGGGAGTGCAAATGCGCTGGCACAAGGCCATGCCACTCCCTCAAGTCCTTTTGCCCCCACCCCCAACAGGGCTGTAAGTCTGAGATGGTACTCCACTGAAAAACTGTGCTTAGTCCTCAAGAGGAAAAAGAAATAATATTATTTCAGAAATATTAAAGATTCAGCTAAGCATTCATGTTTGATTCATTGTAAATAAACATTAAGTGGTTTGAAGGCCTCGCTGAATTCTGTTGCCAACTGTTCTATAGGGAAATTTATTTGCCACATAGATTAGAAACCCCCTTGTAGTTCACTGCACACAACAGCAATACTCTAGTTCAAAAGTTCTGTGACAGCAAGAAGAAAATCACCTGGTACTGGCAGATCAATGTGCAAGCCAGTGTACAAAAATTATTCTGCAGTTGAAGCAACTGCCATAAAGAGTTGGAGTACAGTCACATGACTAAACAACCCATAAGAAAGACCAGCCAGAAAGTCCTCAGGCTTACATACTTTTTGTACTTGACTCCTTTATTTGATCACTACACAAACACTAAAGACTTCACTGGTTTAGAATTAACCACAATTTTCATGTTTTCAAAATTGAACTTTTCAACAATTCTAAGCAGAGGTGGGATGCACCCTATTCGCACCTATTCGGTAGAACCGGTTACTAAATTTTTCTCAGCTCGGAGAACCAGTTATTAATGATTAACTCCACTAGGGACAAGGGGGTAATCTTTGTCCCTGGGTACAACAAATCTCGTCAAGTGGGGGATGCAAAATCGCCCCCCAGGGCCCCCTGCCCCCCATATGTGTGTACGAACTGTATGACGTAATACAATATATAGTAATTTTGTTTTTTGTTCATTGGTATAAAGGTTGGGAAAGTATTATAGGTAAAGATTTTTCATTTTCTTTTTTCCCCTTGAAATTTATATTGGAAAGAGAGGAGTTTAAATTACTCTTTCAGATTAAGGATTTTGGATCTCTCCCTCTGTTAGTTTTTTTTCAAGTGGAATAGATAAAGTAGTTGTAGGAATCTGAAGGGGAAGTAGAAAGTAGGCAGGGAGGGAAATATGGGAAGGAGGGAGGCAATATAGGATGTTTTAGTTGGGGGGGTTGAGAGAGATAGACAATTAGATATGTTTGTAATATGTTAACAATTATAAACAGTTTTTGGTTTCTCTCCTTACTTATGTTATTATTTAAAATCAATCAATATAATTATATAAAAAAGAAATCATACACTACCATACGGTATATTGCTTTTTTAATACTTTAAACAGTTATTATTTGAATCTAGAGGCGGGGCAAAGGGGAACTGCACCTTGGGTTCACACACCCTGCGTCCTTGCCACAGCCCCATTGGCGCTACGCCACTGTTTGAATCCCACCACCATCGGAACCTGTTACTAAAATTTTTGAATCCCACCACTGATTCTAAGGTCATTTCTCTTCCACAAACCAGGATTCCAATGTAGGACTAAAACAGACAACAACAAATACTAACATCTTTTAAGCCATCTAATCTGGACATTATGGCAAATCCATAAAACGGGTGTAAGAAACAAGATTCTTGAGACATTTACAGTGCATTTAGGTCTAAGAAACAGACCAAGATAAAGCACTTGGTAAGACAGGAATAAAAACAATGCATCTGATTCCCATTTTTACACATTTCAATTAGACAGACACAACAGATTATTAGTAGGCATTTTGTACCACAAGCCTGTATCCAAACACTGTGCTCAGCCAAGTTTGAAGCCTTACTCTGGCCTAAGGAGGCATCCTCTGACTTGAATGGCTATTCTTCTGGCAGAAGAACTGCTGGAGTTACAGTTTCAAACTTGGCTGAGCACAAAAAAACAGATACAGGGGAGTATTTGTAAAGGACCATCTAGGAGCAGAGTCCTTTATTACACAGATTCCTCCAAACTGCTTTAATGTGGTTGTTCACCAGCCAGCATCTGCATTTATGTTTGGTTCTCCTTATTTGATATATTTTAGACATCCTCTTTCAGACAAGTGTTGTATGTGTGAAGATTGCTGCCTGCTTACAGGGAATGTACAATTTGCATTGTTGAAAGCTTTCGCAGCTGGAATCAATTGGCTGTTGTGGGATTTCTGGGCTTTGCTGCTGTGGTCTTGTAGTTAAGAGCCACACAGGCCAAAAATCTCACACCAACCAATGGATGACTTGTTTGACATGAACAGAAGTTGCAGTTTCACATGCTTTGTTACTGTTCAGTTCACAAAGAGGTTTATAGCAGAGTGCAAATGGGAGGATCCACCCAAGGTAAAGGAATCAGATTATCCAAAAATCATTGCCTGGGTTCATGCACTCACATATGTGTACATGCAAGTATGCCTGCCTGTGTACACACATGGACACAATTATACATTGCTGCAGGCTTGCCTCTGTTCACTGTATTTCCCCCCTGCAATTTATTCATACTGCATCTAAAAATGCTGTATTAAATTACAATATCTTGTTCTGCACTATTTTCTGAAGTAACTACATTAGGAAATTAATAACATTTTCTTTTTAAAAAATATGCGGAATGTTTCAATGAACACTTAATCTCTCACAATGGATATAATTGTTTTTTATTAATATATTCCTAATTCAGAAACTCACATACCCCAAACAAAAAATGCAGAGAAGGGGATAGGTATGTTTTTAAAACAAGTCAGTGGATCATGTAGTGGAGTTTGATCTCATGCTGCAGAAAAGTACCTATTCCGTTCTTAAGCATGTTCAAGACCATGTAGCAGATCCAACTGTTCAAAAATTCCAAGTGCGTAACACATGTAAAATGTACTTCAGAATTTTAATTAAACAACAACAACAAAACGCAAGCCACCCCACCCCACCTTGACATTCTTTCCATAATGCTATTGTCTAAACATAAGAATTACTGGAGTATTTGCTTTGTTTTATTCCATAACAATGTCATACTTTACATTTCTTTGGCAATGATTTGAACAAAATGTGAATAGGCCCTGTTCTGATAGTCAGAATTAGCATTGAAAAATGCATCATACTTTCTATCACAAAGAAAAAGGATTTATCTGATGGTCGCTCTCTTCTTAAAATATGCAACCAGGCAAATATATTGTAGGAACTGTAAAAAGTAAGAATAATATTAAAGTTTGCATAACTGGGATTTGATTGCCTCCAGGGTAGAAGTACAACACAATTGTTAAATTTCTATATTCCATTAAAAAAAAGAGAGAGAGATAGAGGAAGAAATCTCTATAGCAATGAGAAAGAACTCATGTTAAACTTTTATCATCATACAAATAACATGAACTTACATACACGGACATACTAGACTAGAGTCACTCACAACTTTAACTACAGAATCATTTACGTGAAATATCTATGGCTGACATACTGAGGTTTCCAAAATTATATGACCTCTCATGTATAAATTTAGTTTCTGCCAAGTACATTATATATGTGACATTACATATGTGTGGCAGACAGCCCAATCCAGAGGGCCCCATGGCTGGGTCAGCTCCACTGCCGTGCCCCCTCAATAGGGCTTTCTGATGGTGCAAGAGTGAAGACAAAAAGAAAAAAACACCCTGGCTGCCTGAAAGCCCTCCGCCAGATGAAAGCCAACTATCGTCAGCTTCACCCTGGGGAACACCTTCGGCATGACCCCCCCCCCCGCATTAATGGGGCCAGCTGCATTGTAGGACTGCTGATACTGCACAGACTACTATTATTAGGTGTCCAAGAGGGCCACAGACATCTGCCTACTGGCATTTTTGCCCCTCCAGCATGGTAAGTGAATGTTCCTTAGCTTAAAGATTCAAGAAATAATTTACAATAAATGAAACAATCTGAGGCAGCTCTTCCTGCCGATTCCAGCAATATATAGTTTTCATTTTTTAAAATTAATTTCAGAGGAGCTGTATTTGTGGCTATGCAGACATGAACATAAGAATCTTAGGTGCTTGGAGGACAGATCTACTGCTCATTGGGAAGCATGGTCTTCAGAGGGCAGGTGTAGCGGGGTCACTTATAGTCAAGGCGAGGGAGATATATTATCCCACCACTAGCCACCAATTGTAATGGGACGTGTGTGGCCTACAATCAAGGTTCCCACTAAACTGACCGGTGGGGTTTCCTTGGCCACCCAAAATATCCCAGGCTAGTGTTCAGGGATCTTCTTTTTACTCTGCTGCCACCATTAAAGAGAAGGAACTAGGAATCCCAAAACTGCTGCTGGCTGCCAAATATAATAAAGGATCCCACCTCACATTCGCTCTTGGTCTGAGGGGAATGTCCTTCAGAGTCCCATATACAAAAATGGAGGGAACTCAAAATTGGCTGGGATTCTAGTCTCTCAGACAGGCACTCTTCAACCTCTCACACATAAATGCAGGCTGGCACGAGGGTAACTTGAACACAATGAATGAAATTTATTTTAAAAACAAAAGAAAGGCTTCTTAAACTGGCTCAGAGAGGTACTAACGCTTGATGGTTTCAGAGAGGTTCTTTTCACTTAAAAGTTACAGGGCTTCAGATGTTACTTAGGTTTCACACACAGAGAGACACACGCAGGTGTCTCTTCAGGAACGATTTTGCTTTAGATCTATTAAATTTCTTCACAGACAGACACTAGTCCTTTCTGATCCACAACCCACTGCACACACACACACAGTCTATGCCCTGTGAGATTCTGGCATACAAAGCCTCCCTCTCTCACACTAATCCCAAACTGGCCTCACTGCCTCTAGATTGGGCTTTTCCCAGACTGGTGTTACCCAGGCGTAGGGCAGACTCTAGATCTGGACAGTGTTTACTGTCAAGCCACTGACTGGCACGTCGCTTTGCACCAATCTCAGGGCCTCCTTTCTCTGACAAGCTTCCTCAGCTTGTAGAGTGAGTAGACTTCTGTCAGCTAACACTGCTGAGACAGAATCCTTCAGTTCAGATCTGACAGACCGCTCTCTGTCAAACTCTGGCTCTTCCTGAATCTCTCTCTCAATCTTGACACAACTCTGACAGGCACTGCACTGTCTATTTATGCTGCTCGCACTTTAGCTCCCCCTAACTCTGGCCATAGGCAACTGTGCCTTTCTCAACCAATCAAATAGGGTCTTTTGTATAGCGGAGCCTGCTGTATAACTCTGGCTGTTACTAAGGCCTCTTTCATTAGGCCTTTCACACACACCAGCCCTTCAGGGTGGGGCAAGTCCGTTACAGCAGTTCTACCCAATGCTTCTCAATGGCCAGTAAAGCAGGCCTGGAGCAGCTAAGATTCTCATATACGCATCTGCGTAGTTACAAATACAGCTCTTCTAACTTTTTTTTTAAAAAAAGAAAAACATTTAGGTATATATTGCCAGAATTGGAAGGAAGAGCTGAGCACAACTATATAGTTTTCTGGCTGAAAAGGCACCCAGGATCAGACCCTGCAGACCAAACATCCTGAGATAAACTTCAGCAAATGGAGGCAGGGAGAATCCCTTCAGAAGCACACAAAGGTGGATTCCACATGGGCCAAAAACAGCACTGTGAAAACAGTGTAAACCCTTTTACACCATTTTAAACCATTTTTCACTGTTTTCACACTGCTGTTTTTGGCCCATGCGGAATCTGCCAAAATATGCAAGAGGAAGGTGAAACTGACCACAGATTTAAATAGCCAGGTGGGGAAAAGCCTCTTTCCTCCTTTGACACCTGTGCTGTCTGGAAAACAAATGAGGCAGCATTTTTTAAAGACGTCCCCAGGACACCTTACTTTGGATGTGCGGAGTAAAATCAAGAAGCCACCTCTTTTTAAGATGTCCTCCAGATATTTTTTGTGCTGGGAGGAATGGACCAGTGTAATGCGAATCAGTTATACTATTTTAAGTACATTGCAGTCAGAAGGGTCAATAAAGTATATCTCTGTTTAAAATTGAACTGTAAGAACATCAAAGGCAGCAAAAGAGGCAAAGACGGAAAGAAGAATAAAGCACAGGGAAGGATATCAGTGATTTTGGTGAGTACAGTTTCAAAGAAGTCAAATATGTTAAGAGTTAACAACAGGGAAGTGTTGTAGACAAAAATGAAGGCTCAAAGGGATGAGTGGATATGACATGAGAAAAAAATCAACATTTCTAAGAAAGGCATCCAGCCAATATGGAAAGAAGAAAGCTTACACAAGAACTGCAACCTCTGGAAGAAATGGAGACCACCAAAAGGAAGTACAGCAGTGGTGGCAGTGTCAGATGGACAACAAGGTTTGGTGAGGTAATTAACTGGACTTGATTTAGATAGTCCATGCTAGCCCAATCTCATTAGATTTTGGAAGCTAAGCAGGTAAAGCATGGCTAGTATTTATTTATTTGTTGCATTTTACCCTGCCAAATCTCCAAGAGGACTCAGGGCCATTCCAGATTAGCAGAGTAATAAATCCCATTGCCTACCAACTGGTCCTTCCTAAAAACTTACGAGCTATACACCATGTTTCATTGCAGCCTCCTGAAGAAAGCAGCCTCCCCCGACCAGTAGCATCCGGAACAAACAGTGCCACCTTCGGGGGGGTGGGGGGAGAGGGCGAACCTGGACTCTTGCATTCACCAAGGGCAACTCCAGTATTTGGTGGCATGGACTGACTACCCCACTGGGTTCAACAAATCGGTGGGCAGTTCTGCTGTTCGAGCTCCTAAACTGATCAAAGCAAATCACAGGGCTTAACCCCATCAGTCGGGGGGGGGGAGAGGGCCTTAAGGGGAGCAGAATGTTAGAGTGTCTGGGAATGCTAACAGTTATCTTGAACTGGGGCCTTTCTGCTGTTTGCTCCTGCTGTTCCTCTTTGTTTGTTTGAGACATAGATAACAGTGGCAACTCTGGCTCTCCTCCTCTGACCAGATGGCTCCCCATCTCCCTCCTGACCTTGGGAGAGAGACATCAGCTTTCACACACTTTTGCCGCTTTCTGCATACATGGGAATGGGGTAGGGTGGGGGGTGGTGTCAGGGGAATTATACTGGGGAAAATTGGGGATTGCTTCAGAACTGGCTTCAGGTGTCCTTTTTCAACAAACACTTCTGATTGATGAAATCCAGAGTGGTCTTTGTGTAGAACCCTTGACATAACAGTTGGTGAGAGGTATGTGTTGCGGGAAGGGAATGGGGGTTAACAGGTATGTGGCTCAGCCTGCCTGAAGCTGCATGAGATGGGCTGAGCTTAGTGCTGCCTGGAGGAGCTGCATAATGGAGCTGCCCAACCCCACCTTCCAGACCTCCATTGGGCTGGAAGACTAGCATTGTTTTCAAACCTTGTGCGATTTCAAGCTGGCAAACAATATAGGTAAGGACTGGAAAACAGTCCCCTCAGTCTATTTGTTGCTTGAGTGTACTTTAGTGTCCAGGATAATTGAAAATGGAGACATTGCCATTCCCCACTCCCCAGAGCAATATCCTTCTTCCTTGACTTCATTTCCTTCTCTTGACAGCACTTAACACCCACACATAGGCCCTTTCCGCACGGGTCAAAAGCAACGATGTCGGGCCAGTAAAACACCGTTTTGGCAGGGACCCTTCGCACAGGCGCCGCTGCCAAATCGCAGCAGCGGCGCTCTGTTCTGGCCAAAATGGTGTTTTCGAAACTCGCTTGGGGAACAAGGTTTTCTGCAAACACCGGCTTCCATCCGCTGCCAAGCAAATGGCAGCGGGTGGAAACCGGCGTATTCCCCTCCCCGGCCCCAAAGGCCTCCTTACCTCCTGCTGGCTGAGTCGCTCTGAAGAGCCCAGGGGACAAGCCCCCTGGCCTCCGTAGCTACAGCCGTCACTCTGGCCATGGGGGCGTGTCCCTTGGCCTCCTCAGAGTGACAGCAGAGCAATGGCTGCCAGCAGGAGGCAAGGGGGCTGTGCGGAGCCTGCTCCAACAGCTGCGCAGCTTATGTGCAAATGGCCCCAGAGCCTGCATCGGCATGATTAATGCCGATGCAGGCTCCATCCCTTGGCTGTGCAGAAAGGGCCATTGTTGCATGTCATGAGAGCCCATTGCTTTGAGATCCAGACTAAATCTAATTTCTCCCTCCCCTGCCCCAAAGAAGGAAGAAAAGCAAACAGGGAATGGTGGGCAGAGTAGGACCCAGAAGTAATCACATTTGGATAGACCTGCTGTTTGGATACATCTGAGACTTTACAGGAAAGGCTTTGAGGGTGAAAAATAAGTCTTCTATAGATGCCCCGCTTAAAAGAACAGCTGTTAATTAATAGATTTGTTTTGGGTGGGGGCAAGATATTATTTAGCCACAAAACAATCTGTCTCAAGTTTTTTGCATTCAAAGCTAGAGCTGCATTTTGGTAGTGCGGCCTCCCCCGTTTCCCCCTCCCCAAAAAAGTTATTTAATTATCCCCTTTCCTGCTTTGGACAAGTTTGGATTAAAACCATGCTTTGGACTTGTATAAGCCACCTTGCAAGGAAGAGTACGATTTGTGGGATTTCAAAAATTATTTTGGAGTTCATGCAAGTAGAAGTATCTAATATGGCAATAGCAGCATGCACCTGTCTGGTAGAAAATACATCTAGGCATCTCAAAATTAGCGACTGGCTTCATATAATGATTATGGGAGTGGCAAGGCCTAAAACAAAGTGAATGGCAACATGCTGTCAAAGGTTAACTCCAGAACTCTTTCCTGCCTCCTGCTGCTTTTTGCTTTGGTTGTCTTGGCAGGCTTAACTCATCACACGATTGGCATTTGAAACGATTGACACGATTGGCCACCAAGTTCAGGATGATGAAGGGAGATAGAACATCATGGCCCACAGTATTGCGAGAGCTTGCTACCCCTCTTGATATTTCCAGTGGAAGCTCAGGTGTGGTGTTTGTGGCAGACATAACTCATCTAAAAATAAACCAAAGTGTTTCACTAAAGGCCACAGCTTTCAGGATGATTGTGGCAGTTGCAGTGCCAGAATAAAGGAAATCAGAATATCCTTGCATAGATTAACTATGCAGCCATCCTCTACTGTTTGCATTGGAAGCAAAAGTTTGTTCATGAGGTGAGTGCAGGCAGCACCCAGAGGACCCGTGGACGGCTGGGCTCTTGTATCTCTAAGACAATTCCAGTAGCTTCCAGATTTTCTTCCACTGTCATCAGGGCAGATTAAAAAAATCAATGTTTTTAAAATAATAAAAAATAGGATTTAAAAAATTTAAATTGGATTTTTTAATACAAAAATGCTTTCCAGGGAAAAATTACATAAAATGGTTTTTTGTTTAAGATACATTACAGTCCCAAACTGATTGAAATAGGGATTAGTTTTTAATTAAGTAGCATGAGGTTGTATATTCATGCAAGGCTTAATTTTTTTGCTAAATTAACGTCATTAATCCGTTAACAATGTCATGCTCTTTCAGAGCTTTCTGTAAAAATATTTTGGGCAACTTTTATATCTAGAAGATATTATTACAGATGCTTAGTTTTGCAATTCTCAAAACTGCATCTGTGTCTTCAGAAATAACATGCCTCTTTATCATAGTAAAAATAAAATAAACATACAGAGTTGAGGAAAAGGCATTAATCCCATTGTTCCTTTGCAAATCTATTTACACAGAATCAACCCCTTACCTCTTAAGTGCTAAGTTTCATGAAGTTCAATTAATAGAAGATTGTTGGAGTAGAATAAATCTGAACAAGGAGCTAAATGTGAGGAGGGAGAATTATTTATTTATTTATTTATTTTTTAAACTTTTATACCGCCCCATCCTCTAGGGGCTGTGGGCGGTGACTTAAATCTAGTTTGACTGATTACTGATTTAAATTGTGATTGTATATATTTCAAAATATCTAGACCTAGTGACTAGGGTTGCCAATATTTCAGCTTGTCTCTATAGCTATGCCTTCAACAGAGATGGAATGTGCATCTCTCAGCGTGTGATAGATTTGTTTCCACATGGTTTTGGATGCAAGATTGGTGTTTTTTGCAGGTATGACCCTGGTGGCAGCCATTTTGTGGCAGCCATTTTGTTGCTGTGCCCACCCTGACATGTCAGAATTCCAAATGTGCCCTCAGACTCAAAAAGGGGACTTTGGCCCTAGGCAGTCTTGGTTGAGGCCCATCCTCCAGCTTCCCAGCATAGAAGATGCTGCTAACCTCTCCCCTATTCCCACACCATCAGAGTGTTACCATTACGATCCACAGGATGAGAAAACTTCACTTTCCAGAGCCATCATCCTCTGTAGACCTTTTCTTTCCATGATGTAATGATAAGAGACAGAGAACCACCAGACCCACACCATGTGAATACCACCCAGGGCAGTAGGAAAACAAGAGCATGTTCACCTGCAAGAGACAGATACTACTCCTATCAATCCTCAGTCAATTAAATACTAGGGGAAAGTGGTAGAAGAGCTAGTGATATGCTGACACAGAGCAATCCATGTAAACATATAGCTAGCAGCCAGAATGACTCTGCTGCTTCTCTTTTTTCTTCTTGGGGGCTGGACTTCCTGCTTCTTATGTACTGAACTGGATGGGGATGGCAGCCAAGCAGGTCAGGTGCATCAGTAGCAGAAATGTCAGCAGCTTCCACCAAGCTGCCCTCCTCTATGCCCGGTGGGTTGCTGTGACATCTGCAGCTGCTATGCCTATCTATACAGAAGTACTCACAGTCCTGTGTTGGATGTGTGTAGCAGCTGAGCAGCTTGGCCTCCACCAGTCTTCCTCGCTGCTGGGCAGACAGTCATAGAGCCTGTATGGACCTGCTGGGTCATTGTTTCTAATGGTTGTATTTACCTGAACAGGGTAGGAGGTGAAAGGCCAATGGCAGTAGCCTCCAGGTGCTATTTGTCTGCCAAGCTGACTTCACCAATCTGAAGTGGGCTACATCTGAGTTTGCCTTCACAGTGGGGCTGGTAGTTTTGACTTGGCCCCCTTCCAATAGGACCGAAGACTGGCACTCTAGGGCCAACACCTGTTTCTGCTCTTTTGCAAGATGTGGTAGGAAGGACATTGTGACCTCTTTTGTCTGTCATCTTTCACTATCACAGAAAGTGTATCTGCATAATGCTGACCATCGTCACACACTGTTCGTCCACCATCACATGTCTTTCATGTCTTGGCTGTTGTTATGAATGAACACAAAGTCTGTGAGTGAATTGCGGAGATTGAAAAATTAAAAATGGGATATTTGGATCTGTTCTAAAATATGACATTACAATATGCTAGTGATAACATTTTATGGGCATATTTCAATGTTCAGACTAATTTTCCTAACAATTAGTCTTCAAAATGCTTTTATCTCTGCTAAAATCAGTAGAGGCTATGACCCTGTAAAATTCAATACAATACTTAAAATACAGAAAAAGGAGCCATATTTTGGCTTTTAATGTAATTTTTTTCAGGGTACGATCTGTCTGTTCTTGTACACAGCACAGTGAGTTTCATTTCTTTTTTAAGGTTTCCCTTTCAGCTTCGAAGAGCTAAAGCAAAATTAACCATGTTCCCCAAAGAAAGCATCTATATAAAATACACACTTACAGTCCGAATAATCAAAGAATATGAAACAGGAACTAGTGACAAAATAAATATTCTTTAATGAATACTGTAAAAGAGTCATTCCCTTCTTTTCTGCTGCCTTTTTCTGAGACAGAAGGGAGGGAAATTCATGTATGCGGGAGAAACTTTGTACCACTTCCCTCTTGCCTTTCTGCTATACAAACCGTGCTCTTCCTTTCTCTACCCAAGGCTTCAGTCACAGATAGGGCCCATATGCATCAGGGGCCCATATGGAATTATAGTCCTCTGTCTAAGCCCAGTTTGTAGCCCAGTCAGGAGTTCCTCATCTATGCATGGAATGAGGGCTCAGGCTCTCTTAGTGATATTCTTTGACCAGCCTGATCTGTAAAAGAAAAAAGATCTTTTTTACCAGAATATAATCCTTCATCACCAAACCATAAGGTTACTGGAAAAACTGATTTAGAAGAAGATAAGAGTTTGGATTTACACGCCCCCCCCCCCTTTCTCGCCTGTAAGGAGACTCAAAGGGGCTTACAATCTCCTTGCCCTTCCTCCCTCCTACAGCGAACACCCTGTGAGGCGGGTGGGGCTGAGAGAGCTCCGAAGAACTGTGACTACCCCATCGTGATCTATTCTCCGTGGAGGCAGATTCTCTTTGGGGCAGAGTTTCTGTTATAGATGCCTCATCCTCCCCTCTCATGCTTACTGTGCCGCAGATCTGATGATCTCTGTGGTTTGTGAGAGCAGGCAAAGAGCAACCTTTTCCCTGGCTTCACAGGGAAAATGAAACTGATGGCCTTATGGCTCTCTTTCCTCAGGCTTTTTGGCTCCACCCTTCCTCCTCTGCTCTGCTTCCACCTTTGCTGATGATCCGAGGTTTTTTTTAAACTTTAAGCACATGAACCATATTAGATTCATTGAAATAATACAGAAATAATTATTTTGATACATCTAATTTGGTCCATGTGCTTAAAGTTTAAAAAAAGCTCTCTTGATCATCAGCAAAGGCAGAAGCAGAGCAGGGGAGGTGGGGTGGAGCCAAAAAGTAGTTTTGAAGGAAATGAGGAAATCAACTGGGCAGGCAAAATGGCAGATTAT
Organism: Sphaerodactylus townsendi; assembly: GCF_021028975.2. Classification (NCBI taxonomy): domain Eukaryota; kingdom Metazoa; phylum Chordata; class Lepidosauria; order Squamata; family Sphaerodactylidae; genus Sphaerodactylus; species Sphaerodactylus townsendi. Next base: position 92,792,955 of record NC_059433.1, read on the forward strand.
GTCAGCTTGCTTTTCAATGGGTTATCAGATAAGGACAGAAAGTTGTGGGGAACCCCACTGCAAAGCCATCGGCCATGGGGCAAGTATAACATACATAATAGGCCAGAGTGATGCTTTAAAATAAAATATTGGATTTAAAAGCACTGACAAAGATCAAAGTTCAAGCCAACAATACCTTTTACTTGCATAAGTCCAAAGCTCAAAGCATCCAACAGTAATACGTTTTAAAAGTCTTTAAACTTGCCAAAATTTGACCATCTTAACTTATTTCTGTTATTGATGGGAAAATAAACAAAATATTTTCCTGAAGTCAGGTTGCCTGGCTACACTGGCTCCATGCCCGGACGCAGAGACTTGTGTGGTTCAGAAGCCTCCATAAGGATCACAGAGAACGCATATGAATGTTTGTGCCAATGCTATATGATTTCCCTTGTGTTTGTGTCATTCTAGGATGTAGTAAAAGCTCCTCTTAGTTAAGTTTATGCCTGTAGTTAGGATTTTAGTTTAATAAGGTTCTTCAGTTAGGTTAAGGTTCTATTAGTTTTAAGCGAGCCCTGCCAGTAGGTAGATGTACAGTCCTGCCTATAAGTATAAGTATGTGTGTTTATCCTTTAAGGTTTTCCTAATGTTTAAGTTAGAAATGTTATTTTTGAAATTTGTGTTTGAGAATAGAAGAAATAGCCAGTTAAGGTCCGATCTTCAGTAAGAAGGAAGTTGACTCTGGAATGCTGCTTAGACCAACGCCCAGCCGACCCTTTGATAAGAACAACGACCCTCTTTGGACTTGCTAATCGAATCTGTTGCCAGCACTCAAGGGTGACCCAGCCTTGGAAAATGTCACTCTGTTTTGCTATTGGACTGTTTGAAGTTTTACTCTCAGGATCCAGAAGCTCATTGGACTGTTCACATCCTTACTTTCAGGATCCAAGAATTCATTGGATCATTTAAAGTTGTCTTTGTCTAACACTCCCAAGGAACCACCTCAGGCAAGGAGGTGCAGGCTTTGCTTCTGGGATTTGATTTCATCAGCCTGTGCAAAGGGATTGTTTTCTCCCTTTGGTGTTCTAGGATATTTTCTCTGTATTAGATGGAAGGAGACCGCCCCCTTCCTGGGTTTTGCACTGTGGGGGTGGGACTGCCCTACACCCCTTTTCTGGGTTACTGGGAAATGTATAAAGGGGCTGATGCACAGCCATGTGGAGGTCCTTTTGCTGAGCTGTGCCAAGAAATCACTTGCAATAAAATCCTTTCTGCTTTGAAGAAACGCCTGCTCCCTGCGCCTCATTAAGTTGCTGAGCTGAAATCACTTATTGTTACTGGCTATTCGCTGTAACATTTCTGTCAGAGGTTTTGGATGCTTCCATTGGATGCTTAAATTTTGGCAAGTTTCAAAGTGAAAAGTCATAGCACAGTCTGGAGCCCACGAGAAGTCATCTCTTTATGGAGCTTCTTTTTTGGAGTCCTGCACAAACGATTCTGCTAAAAGCAGACATATAGACTTCTTTTGGACAGATTCACTCTAGAATACATGCCAATCACTGTATCACACAGTGATTTGAAAAGTGCTATACTTGAAATGATACCAGGTGCTACAAAACCTCTATCTAGCTATAATTTATCATTTTTATTCTCACAAGGAAGTCAACACTTCACAGGGAATTCAATGAGTGATGAAAGTTATGTGTGAAATCATCAAGAGATAAACGTCTATTCCTCATTTGGTGCCTCAGTTACTATTTGTTTTACCAGATAGAATCATTTTTTTCTATTTCTTCATTATATTTTAAAAACAAAAATAACAAATACTTAGTATTCCTATAGTGACTGACCAAGTGCTAGACTCTACCAACAGACAAATCCATACATATAAATCCACACATACAAGTTAGAGTTCTGCAGGAAAATCCTTAGGTTGTCAGAAGAAACTAACGGGTATAACCACACCCACATTAATAATAACATTTGAGAATGCCAGCGACTATGTCAGTAATGGAGAAGGACAGGAGAGCCATCATCATGGGAGGAGGACAGGGACAGCCATGGTGCTAGGAAAGAAGCAAATTGGATTTCCAATCTCCTGGGAGTTCTCATAGGTCTGTTCTGTTATTCTATTTTATCACCATCATAATTAATAGTGAAATCAAATCAAATCAATTAGTGCTATTTTGGATTATATTACTACTCAAAATTAAAGGTCCCTTTAATATTTATATGCACAAATCTAGCTCTTTGGGAAAGTTCTAGAGATAGCAAAATGAACACAAAATTAAGAGCACATCTGAAATGTTTGTGAAGCTAATGATGTTTAATTAATATTGAAATGCCTCTGAAACCCCCAATGGCATATACAGAAAAAAGGTATTCCTTTATGCAGTTTCCACAGCACAGAAGGCAACTTCTCAATAACACTTTAGAGAAGTGCCCAGCAAATCACCTCCTTCCTACCTGAAGTCCTGAAAGGCCAGTAAAGAATTTCAGGGGAATGGACACTATTTCAAAGCTCACTTGAAAAGCCACTTCTAATGTAACAGGGAAGATATTGAAGGGGGTGGGGGTGAATGAATGGAGTCTACTAAATAATTTAATTGATTTGTGCAGGATGGAGGGAAAGGGGGTGATAAATCAATCCTGTACTAATATATTAAAAACCTGCAAGTGAAGGGAACAATCATGTTTGAATAGATGGAACTATTGATCAAATTTTCTTCGTACAAAATTATCTTTCCAATAAGGGACAAAAAGAAGGATGCTCTAACATTGGCTATTCTCCCCATTGAGTGCCAATATGGTTTCCCAATGTTTTGCAGAAGGTGACTTTCCAATTGCCACAAAAACGCATGGCCTTCCGATTTAAACTGAATAAAATTACGATAGGACCGGATTGGCTAATGAGGTTATGCAATTTTATTCTAAAAGAAATGAAGTCCTCCTCCTTCCTCTTTCCTCCGCTAATGCAACTGATTAGAATAGGAGTCGGATGAATAGGATCTGATTGAATAAGTGTACAGCGTGAGAAAAGGCATATCATTTTTGTGAGCTACAAAACTAACAGCAGTAAAGAGCAGTAGCATAACAACAGCACCGAAGAAGCCTCTTAACATTAATGGAATGCTTAGCAGCATAAAAGACCTAATTTTTGAAATTGGTAAGTGGATGCATTTCAATTTCTCTGAATGTCTGGCACCTACACTTGGCTCCCACACTCTGGTTTCTAACTTCACAACATCTGGCAAAATGTTACTTATAATCAAGATTGAGTTGCTTTGAAGAACATCTGCAATCAGCATGTAATCAAATTCAATGAAAACATAGTCAGTTGTACGTAATGCAATTCAAGTTATTAAAAATGTCAGCACCATTTTGGGTACTGAATAAAATCAGATACATTACTTAAGCTATAACACTGCTCACTGCTAATCATAGCACACCACCAGCAGTATATAAACCCTAGCTATGGAAAACATGCCTTATATATTAAGGTGCATAGCATGGGATCACAGCACAAAACACTGTAGAGAGGGGCTCTGATAAAATGGCTCTTCACACATGAGAGGGAGAACTGTGAACAACCCACAACCAGAGAGGACTAGCAACAAAGTAGTATAGGAAAACAGTAGACACACAGTCTTATCAAATCCTTTAAAAGAACTCTAGCTCAAAAAGTATCAAAAACCAGTCATACAGAATTTGTGCTCTATTCTTACAACTGCTTCTGAAAATAGTTCTGAAACTTCACCTATTACAGAATACGGCAGTCATGAAATTGACTAGAAGCACCTAAAAACCCCTTGCCCACTGGGTAGCAATTATATTTGCCTTCAGTTTGTTTCCACATGAAGTTCAATGAGCTGGTGTCCTAGATCATCTTGGACCAGGGTATATGAGTGACTTTGTGTGCCCATAGGAGCCTACTAATTGTCTTCTGGAGCTGTCTTCTTTGCCTCAGTCTCAGTCAAGCAAGGTTGGTGAGCACATGAGAGTATAATTTATTTCTCCTGCACCACCCCAGTTCTGCAAATTCTCACAATCAAAGACACAATCAGATCTATCATTGATGGCCTTCCCAAAATTAATAATTAAAAACACTTTTCTTCCACAGCACTTTTGAACTGAGCTTAATTCCTACAGTTCCTACAGTTTTGTGGTTTCTGCTGTTTTTTGTTGTTGAATTAATAACATAAATAATATTGCTTAAATAAAATATTTAAATATTTAAATGATTAATGTTGTAGATCATCCTGAGTACTCTGAAGAAAGGTGGAGAGGAGCGAGGGGAAACTGCACCCAGGGCATACACAGGCCCTGCGCTCCTGCCACAGCATTGCCTGCCCCGGAACACCCCAGAATGCCCCTGCCACACACCCTCCATGGCCTGGCCATGCCTCCACTACAGCTCTGCCCAGGGCGTTGTACCCCCCCCATCCTGTTGGCGCTACGCCACTGAAGGAAGGTGGTATATCATTTTAACAAACAAACAAGCTATAATTGCAGGCAAGTCATTCCAGACAGGTGACCAAGGACACATTAATTGACAACACACTTTCTCAATCTTTAATCACTCATTTACTCTTGCACTAAAGTATCAAAAAGAGATGTGAAATAATATCGTTGCAAAGAAAAATAGTTTTTCAATGCATATAAATGAAGTTAGGTTAAAGTTCAGTCTTAACAGATGCTCTAATAGCAAAAATACTTAAATATGAACTGTAGGAACAAATATCCAAAGGGCTTAAATCCAAGTGGAATTGCTTAGAGTTTGGGGGTTAGTGTATTGAGAACCAAAGAGCAGCATTTTTTGTAGTGGATAATAATAATGTAGTTTTCTTTGCAATGTTACAGGATATTACCTTTTTGCCATCCCTATTAGACTCTGTTGAAAATAAGTTTTCATTGCTTCAAAAGACTCAGATGATTTTGTTCCTTTCAAGTCTTTGCATCTCAAAAAACCTTTTTTTTTAAAATCGGTCTAATATTTTAAGACTCAAGGTTGACTCGACCTTCCATCCTTTCGAGGTCAGCAAAATGAGTACCCAGCTGACCTATGGGTCAGTAATGACCCAGTGCTCACACTTTACATTTAGTATTTAGGACTACTATTTACCATTTCTATCATGAATTAACATCTGGTGGATACATGTGGTTAAAAAGCTGCTTACACAAAACCCTGTTTGCGTAACCAAAATATTATAGGTAACAGCTGGATATTCCCACACAATCACAGATATGGCTACCATACTCATACAAGCAAGATATTCCCCAGATTATCCCCAGATATTCAGGGATTCGTGCATATTCTAACCTCCATATCACAAAGCTGAAAGATACAAATCACTGTGTTTTGCCTTCTTTGACTCCAAAGGGTTGTCAAATAACACTTCATCAACCTATTGGAGCAGTCAGAGGACTGTTAAAGTTAACAGAAAGTTAAAATATTAGCTCCTGAAGTTTCACCATTGAGGCTGCCTTTTGTTTAAAAGGGTGCTGCTATGATGCTTCAAGATAATGGGTGAAATCATACTTCCGTTGTGACAAATCACAGAAGTGTAATTTGCTCCTCCACTACAGATTAATTCTTTCCTTTCCATCATAAAACAAATCTGAAATTCTGTTTAGAACTGAAGTGTTTTGAAGGATAATTTGGACTCTTGAACTTAACTGATTCCAGTTTTTTCAAAAAAACTTGCACAGCAACAAATATTTTTTTAAACAAATAATACCTTCTCAATGCGAATCTATGAACCAACAGCAGAATTATTATTACCGTTATTATTATCATTATTATTACTACCATCTATATATATAAAAATGGAACCATGCGTTTGTTGCTTCGAGAATAACCCCGCACCTGCTGGCCCAAACGCTCTGAAAACTTCACAGACACTTACCCATTCCCCCGACTGTGTTCTTACATACCCCCCGTTGTCTGACAACACACCTGATCCAGGTAAAACATCTTTTCCCTGGCGCACCAGGCCATGAAGCTGCCTGTGTGTAACTGTCACCCTTAGAATGTTTGTGCCCTTAGAATGTTCGCTCAGATGGCCAGATATGAGCAGTGAAAACAGTACATAGGCAATAACTCGAGAGGATGTGAAACACATACACACGTTGCCGTGTGAGACGTCAGGTGGGGTTCCCCCCTCACACACAGGTACCTTTCACTCTCTGTGCCTCACCCACTACTACCACACAACACACCTACTCTTATATACATTCAGCGGAGAGAGAGGAAAGGGATGGAGGGGGAGGCATGCAAGGGAAGAGAAGGGAGGGGCCAGCCAGCCTAGATTCCCTGAATACTGAGGTTACAGTTCAGAAAACCAGGTTGCCTCCGAGGCACGCGTTACTCAGTAGTAAGCTCGGTAAAGCAACCGTGACATACTTTGAATGGCTGAGTCACACCCCTCAGAGGGTTTACTCAGAAGCGACACCCATTGCCACCAACCCAACCTACTCCCAGGTCAAGGATCGCGACCAGCCAACCTAGATGTGTGGGAGGGGTTCCTTTCCATCCCCCCAAGGAATGCGGTCACACACATCAATGACATTGCAGTCTCAGTCTGCGTGTTTCCATGAGCACGTACTGCTGGCCTCTGCAATTGATTTGCTCCTACTGTTCCTTTCCCATTTCACCACAATAAGCCACAGCAACGCGTGGCCGAGCCCCGCTAGTTACTATTAAATTGTTGCTGTTTTGTTTAAGAAGTATTTGGATGTATACCCTGCCCTTGTCTCCTGTAAGGAGACTCAAGGCAGCTTACAAACTCCTTTACCTTCCTCTCTCCACAACAGACACCTTGTGAGGGTTGAGAAAATTCCAAAGAACTGTAACTAGCCCAAGGTCACCCTGCAGGCTTCATGAGTAGAAGTGGAAAAACAAATCCAATTCTCTAGATATGAGTCCACAACTCATGTGAAGGAGTGAGGAATTCAAGTCTACCCTTCTTAACCACCATGGTTTTTTTACAATCGCGTTATGTGTGATTCTTTTGCTTTAATGTGGCTTGCAGCCGCAGAAGAGCAGCCGCAGCTGTGAGCCACGTTAAAACAAGAGAATCGCACATAATGTCATTCTCAACAACCCCTTCCCTGTTTCCATTTCTGAAGCCATGCAGATGAAATGGGGAGTCTCATGGCCCAGGGTGGTGGGGTCAGTCCTGCCTGGAAAACAAAAAAGCCAAAAGGGGAGGGGGAAGTGTCTTCGTGTGAAGGTGCGTGCCCCGGCCAATGGGCTGGCTGTCTACAGGACAGCCAGCTGTGCAAAGGGGTCAGGATGTGGGCAGGTTCATGTAACCCGCCTTTCCCCCACTTTTATTGGCCAGTGTAGAAAGAGCCAGAGAGACACAGATATCAGCAGATATGGTAGCCAGCCCTTTTTAATAAAAGGCCCATACTCAGACACTTCATAGAGTTATTGGGGTTGGCTGTTCCATTTACATGCTTCCCACATTTATTCATATCCTATAATAGACACATAATAGACACATAATAGACACCTTCATGAGTGTGTTTGTGTGTGTGTTTCCTTCCTACCTGAGAGAAGCAGCCCACAGGGTTAAACAAAGAGTTAATTTTTAAATGGTTTGAAGCTAACACCAAACAAAGCAAAGTAGAGATTGTAACATTTTGCTTCCATTGAACTTTTGAACTGTTTCATTATTCCAACATCTTAGATCTTATAAATTGACTTTTTTTAGTTAGCTAGCTTTGAGTTGATCTTCACCTCAGCTTCACTCAATCAGACAGCCTTCCCCATTCAACTCTCCAGCTGCCAACTCCTAACTGCTCACTTAACTGCTGTTTTTTCAACTGTCTCCCCCAAACTTTCCATCAGCATTCATTGGTCATTGCTAGGGAGAGGCGGAACCTAACTTGTCCATCACAATCATCAGCAAACATGATTGTGCTACTCCTAAATTAACTGAACAGACACATAAATTAGAAAATAAATCTCATAAGAACCATCTTCCTTCCATGTAAACAGCCCAAAATGTGTAGATTAAACCAATAAACTTCCTCCACAGAAAATCAGTATTTGTCTTAGCTAAAATTATCAGATTGGACAGATAAGAGATGGATATAGACAAGAGACCTGATATTTTGATTCAGTTGTATAATAACAAGTTTAAAAAAACATTTCCAACAATTTTGCTGGCAAACATTAAATATTAAAACAATCTCAGACAAACTGAATCTGACCCTTGCCTTAAATTATTTCAAAAACACTGATCATTAAAAATGTCAGTAAGTTTATTAGAATCCTGTGATGTTAACTGTGTGTGTATGCATGGTAGTTGGGTGTGCCTGGAAACTATATTTGGAGGCGGGCATCAAGTTACATCTGACTTATGGTGACCCCTGGGGGAGTTTTCAAGGCAAGTCAGGGCTGATCTTGCTTAGCTTCTGAGCTCTGACAAGATCAGGCTAGCCTAGGTGATCCAAGTCAAGGCCCTGGGAACCATACAGTTAGCAAATCTGAACAAGGAGGAGAAGAGTGCCCACCCAATAGATAATGCAAGAACCTGGGGTGCTGTGTGGTTTCCAGGCTGTATGGCCGTGTTCTAGCAGCATTCTCTCCTGACGTTTCACCTGCATCATGAGAGAATGCTGCTAGAAAACGGCCATACAGCCTGGAAACCACACAGCACCCCAGTGATTCCGGCCGTGAAAGCCTTCGACAGTACAACGCAAGAACCTGTTTCCATATGCAAGTGGCTTTGGCAAGGTCTTCTTTCTGTTGTAAAAGGTTATGTAAAATATTTGCCAAATTTCAGGTTCCGATTTGTATTACTATACATGGATTGAGTTGTCTGATTTGACATTACCTTTACCTCACTTTTCAATTAGTAGTCAGCATTTTAAAAATCGCATTGTACTGTATCTGTGTAAAAGGCTACGATGTAAAATGGACTTTTATTTCAAAATTCATACATAATAAACTTTTAAAAACACCATCTGTTGTATTTTTACAGAAAAAAGTCTTTAGATCCCATTTTACAATGTCATTCTGGAATACATCTTTCCTAGGTAGGCTCATAAAATCTTTATTCTGTACAGCACTCTTTTCCCCTTCCATTAAAATGAGCTCTTTCCCCCCCACTAGAAAATAAAACTACTGGTCCAGAACAAAAGGGGGAAAAATCCAAGGCATTTCTCCCAAGGCTACAACAACTTCATGCAACTGCATTTCAACAGCTTGTTGTAACGATGTACGTGACCTGCCTTTCAGGAATGGAAGCAGGGAAAAATGTCAAAAGGCAACCTTGAAAAGCATGGTTTGAAAACTTGCATTCCACCAACAGTTGTGGGGTATTTAAAATATATAATCACAGTGATTATATTGGCATCTTATCCAACACCCTACAGTTTATCTTTGCAGGATTCAGTAATCCTGAATTTGAACACAGCTAACCAAGGAGCTTATGGGGTCTGACTGTAAGTGACCCTGTTACTATTTCTGCTTTCTAATAATATCATCATTAGAATACAACCAGTAGTATGTCTTCTGGAAAGGTATCCATTAATGCAGACAATCAAAAGTATTTTCCATTGTGAGTAATGAAGTATAAATATCTATTTTAGTTCTAAAACTATATTTTATTTATCTATTTTAGTTCTACTTTAGTTCTATTTTAGTTCTAAACTACTGAGACCGTTCCTACCACATTCTCCAGTCACAACACTGCTAGGTGTCTTTTGCTAAAAGTGGAAACGTGAAACAGTTTTGTAAGCTGTTCATAATTTGAGGGTTTCTCTTGTGTCCTGTAAAAACCAAAATGCACATTCTTCACTGTCTTTAAAGTGGGTCATCTACATTTCCGTACTAGGAACTGCTCACTTTTGGACTTTATAAATTGAATTTATGAGATGTGACCTAGGCACTATACGCAACAAGGCCTCCAAATGGAAAGAGAGTTACATCAGTTACTTACCTGGAAACCAGGAACCATAACAACAGAGAACAATATCTGTTTGACAACTCTATCCCTAGCTTATCATGACTATTCCCTGGACTGCTGTATGGCTTTTTCCAAGGATACTAGAATGTTGATTGTGGGTTGTTGGGAAGATTTATTAGAGGCAATCTTTACCTGGAACAGAATGCTTGAGAAATGTACTATTTAAGTACAAAGGAGAGCTGATAAGGGAAGGGGGATTTATCAAATATGGCCACTATTTGGCAAGGATGCTTGATGCCTGTCTAACCTCCACAGCATCTTGATGATACCAAGGCCCCCTTTCCCCCTACATCTACACTAATATTGTGCAACATCAGATCAGTGAAGCACTATACTGATCTCGGCCACGACAGTGGTTCTCAACCTGGGGGTCAAAGGACCCTTTCACAGGGGCCACCTAAGACTCTCTCCATCAGTGTTCTCCATCTGTAAAATGGATAAATGTTAGGGTTGGGGGTCACCCCAACATGAGGAACTGTATTAAAGGGTCACTGCATTAGGAAGGTTGAGAACCATTGGTCTAGGAGATGTTGCTGAAAGAAGAAATTGATCTGGCTTACTTAGCAAGAAATATGGCTGGAAGAAAACGAACACTCCCTGGTTATACTGTCCTCCACCAACCCAGTACAAACTGGCTGAGCAGTGGTGTGGCTATTATCCACTGTGAATCCTTTAACTTCTGCAAACTTCCAGTGCAAACTATCCCTGTCATCGACTGTTTGTACCATATGCTAGCAATGAAGGACAGATTAGGCATTGTTCTTCTCTAGCAGCCGTCTAATTCCCCAGTGGGCACAGTTCATGAGTTAGAAGAGGTACTGTGGGATGTGGTGTTCCTTAAATGGTTTGAAATGGGCAAGTCACCTGCAATGACAGCAGTAAAAATCTGTTCTGATAAAATCCAATTTTAATTTTGGTTGACATTAGATTTAATACTATTTAAAACACACATGCACACGCGCACACACACACACGCACACACACCCCCCCCCAAAGAACTGTTTTGCATAATATGCAGATTGCTCGAGCTACTTGAGCCTTATAATAAATGCCAGAAAAAGACAAACAAGCACTGCTTGCAAATTAAGTACTGCTTACAGATTTCATTTCTATTGAAATCACACATGGAGGCTTTTTTGGGACTCTAAAATTGATGAAAGTCTAATAAACAGACACATTTTCCCCCAATATTGTATAATCCCCTATAGGTATTTTCCCCCTAAAAGTCATATATCAGAAGCCTCATTAAAACTTGGAAAGTTTTATCTCATTGAAAACACATGAATAGACAGAGGCTGTCTCAAAGCACAAGAGAATAACATGTCATGAATAAATCAGGTTTTAAGAGAAAGCAAACACGTAAAGTTTGAAAATTAATTCGAAGGAGATCAATTAATGAAAGCAACAAACTAATTCAATTTGCATTTGAACATCGCTCATTATATTTGCTCTTTTCATAAGCTCTAATTCAAAGGAACTGATTGTACAACTCATCAGGGTTAACAGGACAAAATTTATTCCTAAATTGCAACAACTTGCTACTTTTTAATGAAACCAGCATTATAAGTAAATGCAGAGTATCTTTGCTGCTAATTGAAGATATTTACTATGCAACACTAAGGCTGCAATCCTAAGGACACTTTTCTAGATGTCAGCCCCATTTAGAAACATGAGCGTTACTTCCAAGATCTGCTTAGGACTGCTTCCTTAGAAACCAATGTAGCAAGGCAGAAATCCAGCATATTTAAGAGTAAACCAAATTGAACTCCACAGGACTTACTTTCAAGTGAATATGCCTTGCATAATGACTTTTTAGGTTAGCAGAAAGTCCTCTTTCATTAGTAAACTATTTGTTGTGCCTGAAAAAAATACAGCAACTTTGCCTTGCAAACCTAGCTGCTATGCTATCCATTGATCAACTGTGCCTTTGAAGGTCAGTTCTGTACATGAGCACTTCTGCGTACTAGAAAAAATCTGAATACGCAAACTATTTTAACCTTCATGAATCTTGTTGGGTGGGTACTGGACAGTGGTGGGATTCAGCAGGTTCGCACCACTTCGGCAGAACCGGTTGTTAAAATGGTGCTTGAAAACAACCAGTTGTTAAATTATTTGAATCCTACCACCAGAACCGGTTGTTAAATTATTTGAATCCCACCACTGGTACTGGACCATGGTTGATAAGACTGGAAACTTAAAAAAAGAAGAAGCAATGCTTCAATAAAAATTAAAGTCTCTTTACAAATAAGATCAAAATCCAAAGATTAAGCTTAAGGTAAAAATAAGGCAGCAGAAGCCGAAGTACCAATCAACTAGGCAAAAATTTTGGATTAGCTAGTAAGCAGCAAGAGAATGATAGTAGCAGCACTAATTACTACCTAACAGTTTTCCATTATGCTGAGTTGAGGGCAAACAAGAACCTATTTAAGTTATATCAGGGTACTCCTGCAAAGTGTTAAACATGAGATTGGGCTCTGGGGGCCCAAATACTTTCTCATGTTATATGAAATGCAATAACCAAATGCATTTTTGCCCTCACTGAATAAAGCTGCCGAGAAGACTCACTGTGCAATCCTAAACAGAGTTACACTCTTTCATAGAATCACAGAGTTGGAAGAGCTCACAAAGGCCATCGAGTCCAACCCTCTGCCATGGAGGAATACACACTCAAAACACTCTTGACAGATCCATCCTCTGCTTAAAAACTCCAAAGAGGAAGACTTCACCACCCTCCGAGGCAGGGTATCCCACTGTCAAATAGCTTTTACTGTCCCAGTGTTTAGGTAGAATCTCCTTTATCTCAGTTTCAACCCATTACTCTGTGTCCAAGCCTCTGGACCAGCAGAAAACAAGCTTGTTCCCTCTTCAACATATCATCCCTTCAAATTTTTAAGCATGACTATCATGTGATCCCTTAATATTCTCTTCTCCAGACTAAACATACCAAGCTCCCTAAGTCACTCCATATAGGACATGGATTCCAGACCTTTTACCATTTTGGTTGGCCTCCTCTGGACCTGTTCCAGCTTCTCAATATCCTTCTTGAACTGCGACACAGTATTCCAGGTGATGTCTGATCAATACAGAATAGAATGGTACTATTATATCCCTTCTTCTCCACACAGTGATCCTGTAATTCCCTTGTTCTTCTTTTTTTCACAGACATAACCAAAAAAGTCCTTTTAAATTGTTTCTAACTCTGGCAAGCCTGAGTTTGTTCGATGCTTTAACTTTGAATTTTCCCCTGCAGATCCTGGTAATTTGTTTGATTTCCTCTTTGGTAATTCCCCTCTTTTTCCATTTCTTGTACATGTCCCTTTCAAATCTTAGCTCAGTTGTAAGTTCTTTAGATATCCATCCTGGTTTCTTTAGACACTTCCTGCTTTTCTTCCTGTTTGAAGTTATGCCTTCAATATCTCACTTGTAAGAAATTTCCATGCATCATCCAATCCCTTCTCTTTTAGTATTCTTAACAACAGAATTACACCCAGTAGTTCTCTAAATTTGCTGAAATTGGTTTTCTTGAAGTCTAGTATATTTGTCTTGACTACACTTTATAACAAATTCCAGGAGAACATGGTCACTTCCCCTTTATAAGAAACTCCAGGAGAACATGGCCACTTCCACCTAAGGATCCCACCCCTTCCACTTTATTAACCAGGTCGTCACTGTTGGCTAGGATCAGATAAATAGCTGATTCCCCTTGTTGCCTCTTCCAACTTTGGGACAGTGAAATTGGCTGCAAGGGAAGTGAGGAATAGTCTTGGTAGAGTCTGATTTCGAACAAATATCAGGATTACTGAAATCTCCCATTATACTACTTTTCTCCTTTTTGAAAGTTTGGTCAACTATCCCAAGCTTTCAGTCTGGTTTGGGGATCTATAATAGACCCTCACAATGACATCACTGTTGTTTCTCTCCCTGTTTTTACCCAGATACTTTCAACCTGGCTTCCAGAATTTAAGTTATGGACCTGTTCACAGGTGTAATCATCCCTGACATATAGTGCTAATACTGTTACCGCCAGGAAAATAACCAAAATATTTTCCTGAAGTCAGGTTGCCTAGCTACACTGGCTCCATGCCCGGACACGGAGACTTGTGTGGATCAGAAGCCTCCATAAGGTTCACAAAGAACATATATGTATGTTTGTGCCAATGCTATAATGGTTTCCCTTTTGTTTGTGTCATTCTAAGATGTAATAAAAGCCCCTCTTAGTTGAGTTTATGCCTGCAGCTTAGGATTTTAGTTTAACAAGGTTCTTCAGTTAGGTTAAGGTTTTATTAGATTTAAGCAAGCCCTGCCAATAAGTATATGTAAAGTTTCGCCTATAAGTATGTGTGTTTATCCTTTAAGGTTTCCCTAATGTTTAAAGTTTAGAAATGTTATTTTGAAATTTGTGTCTAATGGCCAAAGCAGTGGCCAGAAAGGTTTGATACTAAGGGACAAGAACGTTGGCTCTGGAATGCAGCTTAGACCAACGCCCAGCTGACTCTTTGATAAGGACAAAGACCCTCTTTGGATTTACAAATCGAATCTGTTGCCAGCACCCAAAAGTTCCCCCCAGCTGTTGGAAGACATGCAGGGACCTCCATTGGACAATTTGAACTTCTCTTTGTTACAGTGATGCTGGGTGGGAGCCCCAGGGTATTTCTAAGAGTACAGCTATCTGATAAGGGACTTAGCTGGGTGTGGCAACGGGCCCACCTGAATGGACGTTATCTGCTTTTCGTTCAGCACCTGTGCGAGGTCTTGCAGGAAGACGCCTGACAGCGAGATTTTGTAAACTCTTTCAGAAGTTGTAAATGTATCTTGTTTGCGTGTTGTTTGTTGTGATTGGTGTTTGGGTGAGGGACTCGCCCCCTCACCTCCCAGATTCCTGCCCCTTCTGCAGTTTGGGAATAAAAGTTCTTGCACTGCATTGCAAGAGCACGATTCTCTCCTGACCGAGCTGCGACCACCACTTGCAATAAAATCCTTTTGCTTTGAAGAACGCCTGCTTCCTGCGCCTCATTAAGTTGCTGAGTTGAAATCACTTATTGTTACCTGGCAAACAGCTGTAACAATACTACTCCTTTCCTAGTTCTCTGAAATAGCGTACCCTTCAATTATTATATTCCACTCATGAGATTCATCCCCCCAGGTCTCAGTGATGTCTGTTATATTTGCATTTCTGTGTTAAGAGTTCAAGTTCATTTTGTTTATTTCCCATGCTTTGCACATTAATATAGAGATATCTAAGACCATGGGTCATTCCCTCTGGTTCCTTATCTAAGGCTTTTTTCCCTTAGCATGTTGGGTTCTTGAACTATTTGCTCAGTTCTCTCTGTAACATGTGGACTCTTACGTCTAGCGCTTGATGAACTCCTACCCTCAAGAATACGGTCTCCCTCCTTCAAATAGCTGTTTAAAGCCCTCCTGGTCAAGTTTATAACCCCCCCCAGCAAAAAATATTTATCCCAATCACTTGCAAGAAGTCCATCTTCATAAAATCTCAGGCCGTGGTCCAAGAAGCCAAAACATTCTCAGCAACACTATCTGAAGCCAGTTTTTCACCTCCACTATTCTTCTCTCTCTCTCGTTAGACTATGTCCTTCTACTGGGTTAGACTATGTCCTTCTACTGGTTAGACTATGTCCTTCTACTGCAACCAATCACTTGCAAGAAGTTCATCTTCATAAAATCTCAGGCCATGGTCCAAGAAGCCAAAACATTCTCAGCAACACCATCTGAAGCCAGTTTTTCACCTCCACTATTCTTCTCTCTCTCTCATTAGACTATGTCCTTCTACTGGGAAGAGAGAGTCCATTGGAATCAGTGGGTTTAGAAGGAGATAACTCTTCTCAGGCTTACACGGCTCAAGTCCTTAAGTGTTGCAACTGATTCATTGCAAACATATGCATTTTATCTGTTTTGCCACAGTGCACGGTTTGTGGCCATGCAGTGGATTGCAGTGATATATTGTTCAGTTCATAATTCTTGTTAACAGTCCTTGCCCAAAGGCCTGGCACAGATGCTATGATTTGTCCTATCCCTTGATGTATAGTAGCTGCCTTTTATTTAGGTCAGTAACATTGAAAAAGACAACAAGCAGCTGCTTATTTTATGACTTATTGCAACCTTACTGCTCATTCCTCAACAGGAATGTATGGGCTGTTCTAAACTTACATTATCAATTAGCCTTCTAAACCTCTATTACCAACTAAAGAAAAAGTCATTCTTGCATCATAGATACATATTTTGTGTATTTTTAAGACAGTTCCTTGTTTACATAATGACAGCACTAATTAATACCTAATAAGGCTTCCTTTAGCTACAGTCCTTTCAGTGGGCTTAGAAGGAGATAACTCTTCTTAGGATTACACGGCTCAAGTAATGAAAGTCACTGTGAAACCTCTCCTTTCTTCCTCCCCACCTATGCCTGTCTTGTACCCATACCATCAGGCAAGATTTTGCTAAGCAGGGTACTCCATTTTGTTACTTCAACGTACTCCATTCTGGCCAAACACCATGCTTCAAGTAGACATTCCTCTCTATTTAATATTTGGTCTACCAACCTCCTCTATTCCAGCATCCACAGCCCAGACTGCCCTCAAGTAGAATAAGATATAAAGCTATAAGCGACATCTGAGATGAGTCACCTTCAGATTGTTCCTGTAAGGTACAGAAAGGCTTCTACTTAAGGTAAATTGTCTGACGATAATAGCATGAAACAAAAGAGTCATACAATAGGCTTTTAGAGTAGCTATCTTTTAGAGTGACAGTAGCCTTTTGCCATTGCAAAAACTGCTGTTTTGCATATATACCTGGGTGCTACCAAGATGGCAACCTTCCTTCCCAGGGGATGAAAATAAAGGTGTACTTTTCTTTAGAGGAGATTAATGCAGCTGTCACTAAATGGAGAGGTTATCAAGTCAAATGGTTATCATTCATAAGAAACACTTTGCTGAAGAAGCACAGCAGTTAAGTCCTCTCTTAGCAACAATGACAATGGAAGATTTGGGGAATTCGAAGTCACAACAACGCACCATCTGTGTTTAGTGGGGGTTAGCTTTTGTTTAAATGATTGTGATTAACAACTAGAGCTTTTTACTCTAACAAGCTGGGTCTGATTGTAATTCTTCAGAGTGTAATCATCTCCCTGCAATTATATACAATGGATGTTGAATTAAAAGGCAATGGGGGAAAAACACCTAAAATAACTTTCAGCCTTGAAAAAGCAGGCTACAGAGCATATGCCAAAGGTGAGCTGATTGGCAAGAAGTATTGATATACAGCATATATTGGTATGCTGTAAAATTCTACAGAAAATAAGAAAAGGTATCACTAGGAAACATAAGCTGCATTCACCATTAATATTATTCACATCAGGCAGGCTGCACCATTTTCTAAAACATCACTCAATTTTCAGTCCTATTTGATGTTGGTATCGAAATATACACTATATAATTATTTTAATTTCAGGTCATTTTCAGTGGCAGCAGGAAACAGCCACTCCATCATTTCCAGCTCTGCCTTCTTCCAAAGTAGTTCTGTTTCTACTGTATATGTTGCTTTTTGGTTTTTGCTTTGGAAATTATATTAAAGCAGACACACGTTCTCTGGGCAGTAGCTGATGTCTGATTGACGCTGTGCCAGAAACAGGATACTTTACTGGAAATGGATAGGAAAAAATTAACAAATAGCAAATACCTCTATAAAGTAAATATCTGAAATTAAAAACAATAAAGCAGCAACTGTGAGCGATGGCTGATTTGTATTCCTTCAAGTCTCACAGTTATGACACAAAGCTGAAACATTAATGGCATTTTTGAAGATAGATGCATGTAGGGGTAGGGTGTTCTCTACGCACTGATACAGTTACTCCAGTGGTTAAGCAGGAGTAATGCACTTTGCCCTTTGGAAAACAAACAAAAATGGAATGGAAAACAAACAAAATGGAAAATGGAATGGAAAACAAACAAAAAAATAGCTTCACTGGCTGATTATGCACAAGGTGTTTGCCATGCTGCAGGGGCCAATGTCCGTTGCTGCAAGATTTCTTATATGGATATATTTCCTCAAGCCCTGCTTTCACTTTCTATTCTCTCAGCGGCAAGCGACAGCACTTCAAGCGTGACTTTAATTATCTTAGCCATCAGAACCGAGCAGATTATATATGCATAATGCTGAACCCTAGCCTTAGGAGAGCCATATCAATGGCTAGGTTTAATATTCTGCCCTCAGTGCTGATATATAGTAGATTTTAAAAAATAGAGGGAGCAAAGAGATTCTGCTCCTGTAATTTAAATCAACTGAAAACTTTAGCCTCTTCCATTGAACTAAATATGAGGGAATTAGGGGAAAATATGCAAATGCTCTTCTTCTGAACTGTGACAGAATATCAGATGCTTAAAAGATCTTGCTTTTACTTGCTAAATAATTCTAATCCAGTAGTTTGTGAATTGGTGGTCACATTTTTACTAGAAATTATATACCCTAAAGAATAGCTCTGTTAGTTTTGATTTTGTTGTGTCACTATGTTGTGTCAACTATGTTGTGGCACTATGTTAAGAGATTCTCTTAACATAGTGAATGAATGAATGAATGAATGAATGAATGAATGAATGAATGAATGAATGAATGAAGGAAGGAAGGAAGGAAGGAAGGAAGGAAGGAAGGAAGGAAGGAAGGAAGGAAGGAAGGAAGGAAGGAAGGAAGGAAGGAAGGAAGGAAGGAAGGAAGGAAGGAAGAAAGCAAGGCAGGCAGGCAGGCAGGCAGGCAGGCAGGCAGGCATGGAAAAAAATTATTGTTTTTATCATTTTTATGTTTAAAATTCCCCACCAGAGTTACTGCAACTCATGGACATTAGGGAATGTTAAAACACCAGTTGGAATTTTTTCCCTTCTCAGTTCCTTCAGAGTCAGCCATCAATGTCCAGCTTCGTAAAGACTGCTTTCTAATCAAACTATACTCTCTTTTGCAGATACTTGTATAAATAATTCAGTCACAGCAAATTTAGCATGCTTTTCTTTAAAAAAAATCAGAAAACACTCTTAACACCTTCATTCTAGGAATATATTTGCAATAATTAAATTTTACTCTCTTGCACACTTCATTGGTAAAATAAATATAACATAAACTGTACCTACGGAAGCAAAACTGCCCTTTCCTATACATATGCATTTAACAGATAAGCCACAACTCTTTCAATACAAACTGACTAAAATAGCAGAACATCCTCTGTGTGAGAGAATGCTTCTGTGTGTTGATATGCAGTTCTACTGTGTGTGTGTGTGTGTGTGTGTGTGTGTGTGTGAATATACATACACACACACTTCCCCCATGAACCATTGACTGTCAGATCTTTCAGATCAGTATATGAATTTTAGCCCCCAAAAGTAGCCCTAGGACCCACTTACCAACTGAAAGCTGAAGAGAGACTTGTAGCTTCAGCAACCCAGCTTATGCCAGAGTGCTTTGATTTAAATGCTTTTAATTTCACTGATTAAAAATGGCATTGAACCAATGCTCTCATTTAACATGTTTATGACTTCTGTTGCCTGATTCTGAAATGTGATCTTTACAAAA
The DNA here is from genome assembly GCF_021028975.2 of Sphaerodactylus townsendi. Classification (NCBI taxonomy): domain Eukaryota; kingdom Metazoa; phylum Chordata; class Lepidosauria; order Squamata; family Sphaerodactylidae; genus Sphaerodactylus; species Sphaerodactylus townsendi. The sequence continues at coordinate 92,812,484 of NC_059433.1, forward strand.
TCCCTGGTCAGCGTTTATATTAGAAAGACTTATTAACTATTCTCGCTTTTGAAGTTTTAGAAGATTGTCAAAGATTGACCTGGATATCTAAATCCCTGTGAACTCTGAACTTATCAAAAGTTGACTTCTAGGAATTTTGGAGCTTTTGGTACTTAAGACATTAGAAAAAAGCTCTGGAAGGCTGCCGGAAGCACAGAAAAATTCAATACACAGGCTTTCTTTTTCCTCTGAAGTAAGATTAGTCCAATCAAGCTCTAATGAGCTGTTAAGATGTTTTTCTAAAAAAAAGTATAAAATATGATATAAGAATTCAATTCATTAATGTATTTTATCAAACAATATTCTCAATGAAAATGTAATCTACAAGCTTCTGGGAAAGTACTTTTAAATAAAATGTATAATCTTCTGCTTCTTATTTTGGATAGATGACAGGCCAAATAAGTAGTGCAGGCTCAGTCACCCTTCTTTAATTTGATCACTGGTGCCATTTGTTTGTATTCAAATGGAGCTCCACTTCTCCGCATCTTCTTAAGCAACCTGAGCTTATGAAAAGATGCTTCGGAGAGTTGAGAGAGTCCTGGGAACTGTATGGAATACAAATAGCACACCATCTGAGATGTCATCACTATGATTATTAAGAGACACTGAACTGGATACTACAATAGCACATACAAAAAAGGCAATTATGAGATAAATTTCTGTGAATTCTGAGACATTCCTCCCAGCCTGAGGGGAAGTCACTTTTGCTCACGCAAGAGCTATTGTGGTATATAACCCAGTGACATAATCAAGAAAGTAGAGAACATACTTACTGGGTGACACAGGACCAGTTCTTGTGTCTCATCCTAACCTACTTACACAGAGGCGGATTCCACAGAGGCGAAAAACAGAACCCTGGACCAGTAAAAACATTGTTTGCACGACAACTGCCTCTGGATCGAGGCAGCGTCATACTTTCCCCAGGAAAACAGTGTTTCCCTGCCGGCGCCATGCAAACGGGGATTGGAGGGCAGCGTGGGCGTGGCTCCCCATCACTGCAGAGCTCAACAAGGAGAGAAGGTGAGTGTGGGGAAAGGAAATGGAGGCGCCTCTGTGGGCAGTGGCCATTCTGGGGCCACTCACACCTCAGCACGCGAACGGCCCTGGGGCTCCACCAGCATTGTATATGCCAGTGGAACGCCTCTGGCCCCACCCACATGGAATCCACCAGAGTTCTATAAGGATCAGCTAACTACCATGAAATTCTTAGAGGAAGCTTAAAGGAAATGTGATAAATTTATACACATTCATTTTCAAATATCCACGTGTTCTTATAACACACTTTCTGAGATAATGGAAGCTAAGACCTATTAATAGATACTGGTTTGGATTTGATGGCAGCAGAATGACCGTTGATTCTTACCTATAAAATGTCCTTCTCTTCAGAGCCTAGGAGGACATCTTTTTTTTTTTTTTGGTATTTTCCCCCATTCACCTGTGAGGCAAGAACTAGACTTTTACTGCTTCCTATACGGAGATCAGGTATCGAAGGGCTTTGAGTGTCCTTGCCCATTCTGCTGCATTGCATGACAACAGGGAGACTTGAAAGCACTCCAGTCCAGAAATCCACAACATTTTTGGGATTTTAATATGCAAAAGATATCATGTACGGTATTAGCGAATTTCTGGTTTGCTATCAATATGGATGATCAAGATTAAGATATGAGACAAGTCACATTCACAGAAAAAAATCCTTCTACACATATGCACACACCACATTTTAATACTTTCTCATTCCACAGAAAGTTTTGAAAATGTGTTGCTTGGTTAGCTCATCCTTTCATGTGGTTACTCAAGAGCTATCTACATAATCATTAAAATCATCAAGTTCAACTATCTTGAGACTGCGGTACTTCAGAATGCAGATGGGGATCATAAGTTGAATGTTTTCAAGTGTAAAAATAAAATCCCTAGACACAGAAAACCAGAAAATTAGGGAGAAAACTGTACTAAAGCCTTCTTGCAAATATGAGAAGTTTCTACTGGTAGGAGTTTGAGATTAGGAAATATCAATCTACATATATGATATGCAGTGGCACAGACTCCTAATATGTAGATTTCCTCTAAGGCAGAGTTTCTATAGTGATTTCTGCACACCTGAATCCAGATAATGGTCCAGGTGACCATTCTGACTGAAACACATTCCATATAATGTCAGACATAATTAACGTTATTCTTTCACTGCCTCCAGCAGCAAAAATTTTAAATTTCCAGCATCTTCCAAAGGCCCGGTTTCCACCGGGCCTTTGGAGAGTCCAGCCGCCGATAATGCCCCGCCCCCCCTGCTAGTAGGGTCCCCTAACATCATTGGGACCCCTCCTCATTTTTGGAAGAGGGTGGTATATGGGTCTCGCGGGCCCTATTGTAGAATGTACCTGTTTTAAGATTTTTATGTTTTTTGTATGATTTTATGTTGTTCACCGCCCTGAGCCCTCCGGGGATAGGGCGGTATAGCAAGTTTAATAAATAATAATAATAATAATAAATAAATAAATATTTCTCCCCAAATAAAGAATATATAAATACATATATTAAACTGTCAACAAAAGTTTCGCACAGATGAGCTACACAATGCACTTCTTCTACATGTTTCTTTGTTGGCTAACTGGGAATGTTAAAATGCTAACCCAATATAAAGGCCACCTGTGCTATGCTGATAATTGTACAACAGTATTTTCACTACTTATAGCAAAGCCTAATAAAAAAAGAATAAACTGATCACCTGGCTAGTACCACTCCTGAATCAAGTCAGTGGTCCGGTTATTAATTAAAACGCCGTTTGACTGTCATTCTGGATAAAATTGGAAAGGTCAATAAGGTGCAGAGAGAAGTTATTTGATTTTTAGCGAGGGAAGAACAAGAATTATTTTTGTCCGTAAACGGGAAAAAGAAGAGCCATTGCGTCCAACCTATAGGGGAACATTTATATGTACTCTGACCCATTTAATATTTCAAGCAAGGCTGCTATCTATAAAGGGCATAATTTCCTTCCATAATAAACACAACACATAATAAACACAACACATAATAAACACAAACTTCCTTAATAAACACAAAAAATGGTTTTCAGTGCTGCCTTTTAGAACACTGATCCAAGGCTGGTAAATTCTGGCTAAGAGGACAATACAGCTTGGAATAAGAGCAAATGCATGCACATTAAATGATGGGTTTGCAGCAAAAATAAAACAGCAAGGATACAGCAAACATGATAAACTCATAATGCCAATTTTTTTCCCAGAGTAATATAGTACCTGGAAACATAATCTGCATTACTACCCATAAGGAAAAACTCATTTTGATAATCTAAATATTTGCCTGCTAGTCTCAACTGATTTGTCAGCAACTGCATTAATGTGCTAGGAATACTAATGCACCAATTTTAAGAATGCTTTTATTCTTACTTTGATATTCTAGGCATCTCAGTTGCTGTCCATGAACAAGAAATTACATAATTACTTTTGCAAAGAGTCTTGTCATAATCTAATGTTTAGTGTAGACCTTTTCTTCCTTCTGATTATGAAATCTAAAATACCAAGCTATAATGGAGATCATCCAAAACATAAAAAATAGATGTAATGTGGGAAAAAAATAAAATAAGTTCCATGCTTATACTTTCTAACAACCGCATAGTATTTATCTGTTTGCGTAAATCACTACAAGGTTCCTGGTTTAAACAGTACTCAACAACTTTTGCAGTACACACTCTTAAAGCCATTCTGCACATCTCCGCAAACTAGCATCATGGAAAACACTAGAGTACCTCAGGAGCTAACCTTTGGGCTGTAACATAAGGATCACTAAAGGGAGCTTCCTTCCTTCCCATCCCCCCCACCCTCCACCCCCAATCCCTGAATAGAACCAAGAAGTAGAACAAAACAATTTATCATGCCTTTTGTCAGGAGCATAGTAAAAGGCAAAATATTGTATAGTTCTTCACATGGAATGCAAACTGTGGCAACACCAGAAATGAACTTTAAGGCATGGGTCATAGCTCTATAAACTACTCCTACCCCAAAGGCTATTTCTTCCCACTGAAGCTTCTATATTTGCTATAGTTTAATTTACACTGAAATAGTTTCTTACTGGTACTAAAGAAGACATGCTGGTCATCAACTGGAATAATGAATTATCACACTGTGATTGGTGCATATATATAAAACACACAGCATTATGTACTGTCAAAATGAACATTTTTGTCTAGTTTTCTTCATCTAATTATCTAGTTGATATTGGCACTTGAAGTACATAGTAATTCTAGTGCATATTCCAAGCTCATAAAGGAAATCCCTTCCCCAAATCATGGATAGGCACTGAAAACTCAACAGACAACAAGCTTGAACAGCACCTTCTTTGAGGTGACTCTGGACCTGTATTTCTTCTCCCCAGGACTGAAAAGAAAAATCAGATGCAGAATCAAAGCTGCTGAGATTTCATTGCACTCAAGACAGAAAGATGGTAGGCACAGATCCTGTCCCTTTAGAAGTGAACTGAAGAAGATACAGCAGACACTTCCCTGAAGCAGATATTTACTGTGCCAATATCTCTTTCCACTGCCACCCTGGCAAATTGGAACCAAACAGGCCTGGACACAGACTTCTACCTTCCCCTACTGCTTCAGCTTCTGTGTTTTGAATACATTCTGCAAGATTCCCCAAGATTCATTTATTTCTCAGAACAGATTTTGTTTCAGCTGGAAAGAGAGCACTCTATTTACTCCCTCCAATTCTCCAGCTTGACCCCAAGCTGAATTAATGTTATGGTCTCCCACAAAGGAACCATTTTTCCAATTTGTTTATATTCTGCCTTTTCTCCCCAATAGAGACTAAAAGTAGCTTAAATTATTCTCCTCTCCTCCATTTTATCCTAATATACTAGGTTGGGTGGAGAACTGGCTCAAGTTCACTAGTAAGATCCTAGCCCAGATCCTAGCCCAACACTGACCCATTGGCTGGGGTTTCCCTAGTAACCAGGTGCATGGGGCAGGTCCTGCTCACAAAAACTGATGCAATGCAAGATGTATTCTTTATATCTAAAGAACAAAATAAAGTAAAATATGTATAAAAATGTGACTGTATTGTGATATTAATGAAAATTACAGAACCTTATTTCATTACCAAATTTATAGTTAGATGGGTTATTTCAAAATCATTTATTTTTCATTTTAATCACTTCTATCTTAGGCCTACTTCCTTGTCCATTTCCAGAAGCTTTTCTAATCTTAAAAAAAATGGCTAGGTTCTAGTCCAGGGGTTCGGGAACCTTTTAGACTCAAAGAGCCATTTGGGCCCATTTTCCCCGGAAAAGAAAATTCATGGAGCCGCACCCTGGGGAGGGCCATTGACGGAGGCCGCTTTTTTCTCTGGGGGGGGAGGCAGCGGAGGCTGTTGTTTCGACTCTGCTGCTTCTGTTGCTGCTTCGGCTGGTTTCACTTTCACCGCTGTTGCGGCTCCTTCCCCCTCCCTTCTTCGACCTGTCAAAAAATCCCCTGCGTTGCCAACTCCAGGGCTGAGCTGTTTCGGGGATTTTTGGGCAAACGGCTGGTGCTGGCTTTTTTCTCTTTGGGGGGGGCGGCGGTGGCTCGGAGGCCACTTTCTTCTCTTCCCCTGAAGTGAGGCGGCGCAGGCGCTTTTCTCTTCCACAAATGGCGGTGGCGGCGCGGAGGCCGCGTTCTTCTCTCTCCTGGGGGCGGCAGCACGGAGGCCGCTTTTTCTCTTGGGCGGTGGCGGGAGCCGCTTTCTTCTCTGGGGTGGCGGCGGCGAGGCCGCTTTCTTCTTCAGCGGCGGGCGGCGCTCTTCCCCGTCGGGACGGCGGCACGGCGGCAGTCTCTGCGCGGGGGAAGGGGGCGGAATCCCACGCTGCCCAGGAAGGGGCGTGGAGCCGCACCACAGGCTCTAAAGAGCCGTTTGCGGCTCGCGAGCCGCAGGTTCCCGACCCCTGTTCTAGTCCAATAGCTTTATAACAGTGGTGGCGAACCTTTGGCACTCCTGATGTTATGGACTACAATTCCCATCAGCCCCTGGCAGCATGGACAATTGACCATACTGGCAGGGGCTGTTGGGAATTGTAGTCCATAACATCTGGAGTGCCAAAGGTTCGCCACCACGGCTTTATAAAGACTAACAAGATTTCAGTGATATAAGCTTTCAAGAGACAAAGCTCAAAGATTTTTGACTCTTGAAAGATTATTGTTGGTCTCCAAGGTGCTACTAGATTCAACAGACCAGCATCACTCCCATCTGAAACCACCCTTTTTTTTGGGGGGGGGGGATGTATTCATTTGGAGCTGTCTCTCCCCCGCCCTGGTCTTGATGTGCGGAATCGACCATTGATCTTTTCAAAGGATAGTGAGGTCAGTACTTTCTCTCCTGTTAAGTATCACTCCTTGTCTGTCTCCAACTTGCTACTCTGAGGACAATATCCTGCTTCTTCTCAGAAGTCTGTCTCTTCCTCAACTAGTGATGTAACTAAGACTCTGTCTCTTCACTATAAAGTATTTTAGATCCTTAAAGTTTCAATAAATCCTTATCTGCATTTTCAACAGATTGTATAACTTTGCTGCTAATTACTGTACAAATATAAAAGACTGTTGCCTGTAGGCTTGATCTCTCTACTGTAACACTCATACAGAAACATCTGCAAATCATCATATGGTAATCTACTCAAAAACTCAACTTCCAATGACTTAGTGCTCCACTCCTTCTCTCAGGCAGGTGAATCATCATCACTAACACAGAAAATCATAACGTATTGCTCCATTGTTCCAACAGCCCAAGGCACATTTAGACATATCCATATCTTACTTCTATACATGGATCAAAGAACAGCAAATGTACAATACCCTGAAATGTACAATACCCCTTCGGGGATGAGGCGGCCTATAAGTTAAATAAATAAATAAATAAATAAATAAATAAATAAATAAATAAATAAATAAAATTTATCATCCACTAAGTAAACAAAAACAAAATTGTGCATAATCACCTTGCTACTTTTTGTATAGCTGGTATTTGAATTACATTCCATAAAAGCATCACACTTCACATAAAATCCAGGACAGGAAATTCAGGGAAAGGCGAAGGAGTTTGTTTTTCATACAGCTATCAGAAAAGCAATATAGAATTGTGTGTGGGGGTGGGGGGGCGATATCATCTGAATAGTGGGTGTTGTGGAAATTGTGCAGTGAAAATTAAAGTACTAGTTTGTGCTGCAGCCATAAATTACTAAACTAATTATCTAGTAGCAGGCATAACTGAATCATTCAAAGGGGTAATTAGCAATCAGACATAATGAGTACTGCTCCCATTTCTTGTCATCCTGTATTTAGCTCCAGTGCAGCCTAGAGGATCTGAATTATTTCCTCTCTTTCTCTGAAGGCATTACTGCTATATTGAGTGCATCAGCCCATATTATTACTCCCAGTAGTTTAATTCTTTACTGGACTGCACACTTCTGATATCTTCTGTCAAAGTCCCATGGGTCCCTTTAAATAAGATACCTTATTTCTTCAAAAAAAATCTTTGTTCAGTGTAAATATAAACTCCAAGATAGTCAGAACACTGCAGTATTGCAGTTATGTGTATTACATTGTATTTCCCCTAAATAGAAATAAAACGTTTGCGTGGAGTATTATGAGATTGTATCAATGATTTGCAAGACAGATTTTCTTTTTCAAGGTACAATTTAAATTCCATAGAAGAAAAAGTCAAACTCATCGATATAATTGTTGCATCATCATGAAGTTTGGAAGCCAATGTTGTTAATGTTGTTTTAATTGACATCAGTGTGCTTTTGATCATGCTGGCATTTGGGCAGCATCCACAGGCCACAAACTGCTTACTTGTTTGAACTTCTACCCTGCTCTATCTCAAAGGATGATGGAGCAAGAAGGCATTAATTATTAAATCCTATCCTTCGTCCTGTCTTCAAATTTTTTAAAAATTAGCAGCATCTCACTTTTTCTTTGAAGCCTTCTGAATCAAGGAAGCAGCTTGTAACATAGTTTTGGGAGAGGGTGCCAGGGAAAAGTAAGAGTGATAATGGTATTTTGAGTCTAGTCAACCCAACTGACAGTTTTATTCTGCCAGATGATGCCAATATGTTAGTTGTCACTTGGATAGTGAGTGTTAACAAAAACTTTTATGACTCAGCCTTAATAAGAACATAAGAAAGAGCCTGCTGGATCAGACCAGAGTCCATCTAGTCCAGCACTCTGCTACTTGCAGTGGCCCACCAGGTGCCTTTGGGAGCTCACATGCAGGAGTTGAAAGCAATGGCCTTCTGCTGCTGCTGCTCCTGAGCACCTGGTCTGCTAAGGCATTTGCAGTCTCAGATCAAGGAGGATCAAGACTGGTAAATCTGTCCAAGCCCCTTTTAAAGCTATCCAGGTTAGTCGCTGCCACCACCTCCTGTGGCAGCATATTCCTGTGGCACCATACAATCAGCTTTTGTGAGTCCTTACTTCCCTAGATGATCCAATCACATCTTTCCTGTCCAACTACCCAAGATCCATCAAACTGTACTTAAAGTTGGAATCTTCTGAGTTGTAAATTCATCAACTCTATCTAAAATCTAATAAAAAACTGGACTCTCCCTGGCTCTGACTCATCTAAGCCACTTTCCACTGTATTGTTCTTTTCTGAGTACAGAACTCCACTTTTTCAAGGAAGATTGCCTCTCAGCATTGCCAGAGGGTAAAAATTTCCTATACCAAGCCTGCCCAAATAAAGACCTCTTGCCAAGTGTCCCCTGAACTGCCTTTGATTTGATTACACTGTGCTCGACATCATCTCTCTCTGCATTCAATGCCTGTGTTGGATCTTGCCTCTTTGGACCTTCAATATCACCCTTCCCACAACAACCGCTGCTATTCCAAACCTATCTTTAACCTCTATCTAAATCCTGGGCTTCTTGAGACTCTGTGTGTGTGTGTGTGTGTGTGTGTGTGTGTGTGTGTGTGTGTGTGTATTTTTGCCAAACTGCATGTGTACTGTTTATTATTTCTGCTCCTTAATAAAATTGTTAAACTTCACTTAAAGTCTGGTTTCCTGTGTGGATTACTGAAGGGAAAACCACAGTATAAATTGGTAGGAAAGATCCCATAGCCCACCCTCTCGCACTGCGAGGTCTATAATTGGACAGTTTCCTCTAATTCGGGTAATATGGTGGTGCTTTATTCTTAAGTCTGATCTCTAATCCATATTTAGCGTTGCACATCACAATGTTTTCAAGCATGGTTCTGGTTGGTTTCCTGGGCTGTGTGGCCATGGGCTGGTGGATTTTGTTCCTAACGTTTCGCCTGCATCTGTGGCTGGCATCACGGAGGGAAGTCTGTGTCCAGAGAGAAGGGAATGTTTGGGGTATATATTGTCCATATCCCAGGGTGAGGAACCAGTCAGTAAGTGTTTGGGTGGAACTTGTTATGCAAAAATGTGGTTGATAGTATTGTATTGCGGGTGGGGCTTATCAGTTCAGGGAGTGATTCACATTTCCATGCCCTGCAGCAGAAATAGTATTGGTGTAACGCAAATCCTGTGTTTGGGTGGTAGTATTGATGAATGCAAGCATGGTGAATGCATGGTGAATCCAAGCATTGGTGAATTTCAAGCTTGATTAACATAACATATCACAGTGAAGGCCTGATCTTGAATCAAATCTTCCTGACAGTAACATTTTATCCATTAATGCAATTTAAATCAGACTTTTCCAGAATCAGATGATCCATTAAGAATAACATTTTTTTTAGTAAAACATGTGTCTTTGGGAAGTCAAAAGCAAGACAGAATAGTCATCTCCTGTTTGCCACTTCCTTGCTTTCCACAAGCAATGAACTTAAACTAGGAGGCTGTAATGGTAACACAGCTCTTATTGGACTATAACCACCTCAGAGAGCAGATGGTAAATCACATACTGGAACGGCCCTTCTCTATTAAAAAACTCACCAAGAACGCAGAACAGAACAGTTTACTCTAGCTTGCTTTCTAATATGCTACTTCTCTATTTTCAGAGAGTGTTTAATGTGGCAGAGCATTCAAGAATGCAATCTTCATCTGCAATCTGAAGGGGCAGTCTCCAATAAGATTGCATGGTTTTCTTGCATATAAAGGCTAACTCTTCGAAATTAAGTGGGAAAAGAAAAGATCTGTATCCTGCCATGTCACTCTTGCTGCAGTTTATGATTTTGAATTGTTTTTGAAAGGATGACTGAACAAAAATAGGAATAGATGCTTTAGCTGTTTGGAGTTTTACATCTTATTCTGTAGCATCATGCCATACTCTTTTTTCTTTCACAAACACAAAGACAATCTCATGAATCATAATCATGTGCTCAGGGCTGCTAAGGTGTTAGAGAAACAGCACCAGTGAATCTTGCCACTGCATTTGTGCACTGAAGGGGCAATGTTGCACTTCGTCCAGAGACTTCCTGCTTCCAATGCCACATACAAAGAAGGTTTGAAAACAAGGTGAGTTCTGAAATTGTGGTACAGCAATGGTTGTCTGCTGTTCCAAGGGCAAGAAAGAAGAAATGCATACCATCAAGAGTACCTTTTTGGATTCCGATCAGCTAGTCATACACATGCAAAAGTTGTAAGACTATACACAATTAAGAGTTTCTGTGACTGATTATGTCCCAAATCAGTGACAGTTTTTAATGGGTCCTAAGAAGAAAACAAAGTAATAATAGCTGTTTTGCAACCTCACTGTGTATGACAATGTACGCATAACAGAGGGATCTGTTTGATATGTTGATGTGTGCACTTCAGTATGACGCCACAGCGCTCTTTTTTTGTGTTGTAAGAATATGGGGCATCTTTGATCATGGGGGACTTGGAGGACAGCAGCCACCCCACCTTATTCTTGTGGGTTGCACCACTAATATATCCCACTAGAAACCACCAACTGTGTACTGTACCTGTACACTGCATTGCCTGAGCTGATCTTTTTTATAGCATGCTCTATAAGGGAAGGAAAAGGGAGGAGAGTCATGACTTTAATTTATACCATCATACACTTCTCATTATAAGCAGCAAATGATTTGTCATTGTTATTTATAGCTCCTGACACTTAATCTATCCATGATGCAGCTTAATGGTTATTTTTATATTCACAGATTCACATGCAGTTTTTCTTTGCTAAAATATATCTGATCATATTCTGCTCTCAACTCTACGTTGGTCTGCTGCATTATCAGCTTAACAATCAATTTATTTAAAAAGTTTCATAATCTATGTGTGTTGTTTTCATCCCTCCCTCCCCCCCACCCCCGCTGCCAAATTTCCAACGACCTTTTGTCTTGAAACCACCCAGAGGGTTTTTTTTAAAATTCCTCTGCAGTATTCAGCAGCTATGATGCACCAGGTAGAGAGGATGCTCAGTAGTGATATAAAATAGGCTCAGTAGTCTATCATACTCTCAAATGAAAATGTTCTCTATGCACCATACATTCCATTACCAACAGATTCTTATTTATGACACAGTTATAGTTGTCACTGGACTTTGTGAACAATGTCACAGATTACTTTGTCAAAACACAGTGGGAAATATACCACTATGGAAGACAGACAGGACAATGACTGAATGGTGTCTTGGTTGTACTATGAGTATAAACCACACTGAAGCATTCTTTCAGACAAAATCATATTAATATTCAAAAACGCTGAACTCTGAAATGGAAACTTACACCTGAATTCATCATTTCAAACCTGAAATTTTATTTTTATGAAATAGCAAGAGTTGGAGTGCATTTTGTTAACAAGGTTCAAGTTCTGAAAGATTTTACATCTCAAATTCCAAAATGTTTAATTTCCTATTCTGAGCAGAAAAACAGAATAAAAATTTCCAGTACATTTTAAATTCATGCAGAATCCCATTGTAGACTGAATCAAATCATTCTGCAGATATACAAAGTAAAACCAAAGAAGACAATGGCTTGGATCTAATCCAATCTCTCAGTCAACCTTTAATGAGTCAAGTTCTCCTACTTGTACCTGGCACTGCCTTATTAGGAAGGATGAAATCTAGGAAGAATTGTTCCTACAGCCACTTTGATAGAATACAGCTGCCAAGATGCTCTAAGATGAGATAAAATTATCTAACAACACCATTTCCTACTCTTCCTTGAGGGTTTTTTCCCACAGTGGGACTACAACAGATACATTATAGATGGTGAATGGAAGCCAGAGACATCTTCAGTTTTTAATGAAAGAAGGAAACACATAGAGAACTTATCCTGAGACATAAAATATTTGATAGCCTTGCATATAAATTAGAAATAAAAGTCACCAGTGTTCCTTTATCTGATTGTGCACAAGAACCAGAAATGTGATTTCTCTGTGACAGATCATGTATTTTCAGTCCTACAAACTAAATGAAGGTAGTAGGAACTGGTGGTGGGGATAGAACGTAAAAATTTAAGCCCCACTTTCAATAAGCTTTCTACTTTACTTTTCCCATGAATCTTCCAATATTTAACATTAATCAGCCAACAAGTATGAGCGTCATCTTTTGCCCTAGACCAGCTTATACAACTAAACATTAATAGTGTGGTGTTGAAATTCGATTACAGATGTTCTTTCGCAACATTAACTTATTTGTAATATTATGAGATTTTCAGCCAATCCTATGAATTAGCTCAGACGTAAATTCCACTGAGCCCAGTGGGGTTTATACTCAAGCAAGTGTGAATGGGACTGAAACCTCAGTATCATACCTTTTAAGACGTTACTTTTATGTTTTGTAAACTCCCAAACATTCATTTTTAATTGCACACAGTAGTGATGAGCTATTGCACTAACGTGCTTATAAGCTTTCATTACAAGTTTGCTATAGGATTTCATTTATGAAAAGTATTTGCAGAGTCTGCAATGCAAGCAGATGCAATTAACTTGAATATGCCGAGCTCCCCAATACAGAACACCTAATACATATTTATTAAATTGTTATTGTTTATTATTTGTATTGCAGTATGCACTAGGGGCTCTGTTCCGATTCAAATATGCTGGCTTCAAGGTTTCATTATACAAGTCTTCTTATTTTTTAATGTATAAGAGAAGAATCAATTCTAGCTTCATTTTGCCTTCATTGTCCCTGCTGAGAGGCATCTCTCTATACTCCTTCCTCCTCACTATGCCTGTGGCACCTCAGAACTGTAGAAATGCTGATTCCACTTAATCAAGGCAGGAGATGCACAAAGAGTGAGCGGCACCAATCTTGTAATTAACAGAAAATATAAAGTTCCACTCCATTATTAATCAAATTGCACAGGGACTACAGCAATTACATCTTTCTTTATGCCCCAGGTAGAGGAAAATACACACACATTTTGTGAGTGATTAAGATGGCACATCACTGTGTTTCTCTATGGAACTGTTAACTGTAGCATCAGGAATAGCTCCCTCCCTCCCTCCCTTCCTGACCAAGTCAGGGCAGCTGAAGTATAAGGGAGGTGATTAAATAAGTCTCCACTGTTGCCAAAAGATCACTTTCGATTCCCAACGATTTCTAATCTATGCCTTGAAATGCAAAGAAAGAAGGAGGAGGAGGAGTAGTTTGGTTTATAGTCACCCTTCTCTCCTAAAAAGGAAACTCAGAAAGGCTTACAAACTCCTTTTCTTCCTCTCTCCACAACAGACACCTTGTGAGGCAGGTGGGGCTGAGAGAGTTCTGAACAAACTGTGACTAGCCCAAGGTTACGCAGCAGGAGTGTATGAGTGGGAAAACCAATCTGGTTCACAAGATAAGACTTCACTGATCATGTGGAAGAGTGGGGAACCAGATCTCCAGATTAGAGTCCACCTGCTCTTAACCACTACACCACACTGGCTCTCTTTTGAACTCGGTGTTCAGAAATTTTCTATTTAAGTTTACAGATTGTTGCAATGAATACTCAAGATCCCAAACACTATAGGAATATGCAGTCAGAATAACACTAATTGCAAGCTGATCAAAAAATATCCCATTTGTAAATACCATAAATGATTCAAATCCAACATTTGGGAATGAACAGGAATTCCTATGTTTAGCTGGTTGGTTTTGATTTTCCAGGCAGCAAGATGCAGGAGGTGCTATAGCTGCAAGAAGAAAGAATGACTCAGCATGAGCAGGTAGGCATGTCCACAGAAAAGATAATGTCTAACCAGATTTCCCACAAAGAATCCACCGATATATTTGTGCACAGCATTTCTATTTTCTGCCAGTTGTTAACACTGATAGTTTTCTGGTGCTTTACAACCTCTGCCCCCGTTGGCCTAAGAGTTATTCTGGTATCTGGGAATATATGTGTGCTTGGTTATCAAAGAAAACACTTCAGTTATGTCAGTGGGAAGACAAACAGGACAAACGGTAGGGCTGAGATACAGAGGCTACAACTTGGGCCCTGTGTTCAGTTGGCAGTGCCATCCAGTACACCTGACTTGCAGGAATCACAGAAAAACGCTTTCTATCTACCTATAAATTTTTATACTGTCCCTCCTCCAAGGAATTCAGGATTGGATAATATGGTTCTCCTTTCCACATTTCATTTCTCACAACAAATCCATGAGGTAGATGAGACTGGGAGATAATGGCTAGCTCAAGATCACACTGGGTTTCGAATTTAGGAATTTGGACTCAGATCTGTCAGAGCCTAATCTGATACTCTTAACGCTATACTACACTAGTTTGCTTACATCTTCTAGCAGACCCGCACGGCAGATGGTGGGTTCAGAAAGGCTTCTCTTATTTGCTCTACAAGACTTCTCTTATTTGCTCTACAATAGGGACCTATTGTATATGCCCTGAAGGGGACAAGGTACTAGCTTGCAGACCCAGGAAAGACAGAATTGAACCTCAAGCTTTGCCTTTCTCCACAAGTAGGGGTCTGCTTGTCGTAGAAACAGACTGGAGGGATAGAGGCTTCAGAGCATGCTTTGACTCAACTGTAAATACATACACAGGCATACACAACACTAGACATGTTATAGGATAATGAAACATGTGTGAGAAAACTACTAAATTAGGAGTTGTGATCTCCGAGTGTAAGAACATAAATCAGTAAAAAGCTTACATACCAATTTGTGCCTGCCTAGCAAATGCTAATTCTGCAAGTGAGAATTTAAAAAACCTATAGAACAGACCTATGTTAACAGGCTCAGATTTGGGACAGACACCCTCCTTGGATGAAGGATGCAATCCCCTAAAACCTCATTCCACTTGGGTGATGGTATTGGTAGGGAATTGATGCTGATCATTGGGAAACTCCACACTCTACAGCACCATTCCGATTGCCCACGAGCATGCTCTACCCCAGGCAACACTCAGTATTAAGGGTCATAGTTCCCAGATCCAGGGGGGATTGGTTCATGGGGACCATGAAATGAGTACTTGCTTGGGCATCTGCATAACCTGGCCACAGAAGATAGATTGAGAGGGCACCTCTAGAGGTCAAGAGAGGAGCCTCCCAAACCTTCCTCCAGAGTTTTTCTTTCTACCATTTACTTTTGTTTCTCTGAAAGCAGGTCACCCCTATATGGATTTTATTCTGCTGACAAAGGCATGTGCAAACACAGAATATTTTCTGAGTGTCCAGCCAGTCTCATAAAGGAACCTAGCCTGAGAAGGAGCCACACATCTGTACAGAGGTGTATTTACTCCAGGATACAATCCCAGAGACCAACCTCTTGAAGGGTGGATGCTCCTAGCTCTGAGAGCACTGGATGCAAGGATGAGAGTTTTGGAATTATCCCCTATTTTCTCAATCATAAGGAGTCTCACAGCAGCTTACAAACACCTTCCCTTCCTCCTTCCACAATGTGTGACACCTTGAGAGGTAGGTGGGGCTAAGAGAGTGCTCACAAAACCGTGACTAGCCCAAGGACACCCAGCAGCTGCATCTGGAAGAGTGGGGGATGTGAAGAAATGGCTCCTCCCCTTTCCCTCTCCAAGCTGGTATCATAGATTTCGAGGGCTTAAAAGTGCTAGAGGGACATCAGGAAGAGCTACCTGATCTGGGGAAAACCCAGAGTGACCCTGAGAGAGGTGTGAGGTCGGGGGAACTGATAAAGCTGCTGGGAGCGGGGGAGGGCTCTTTTAGCTGGACCACTGAAGGAAGCAGACAACGTGCCTGGGCTCAGGAGAGATCAGCCATTTTGGGACCATGTACTTGCCCAGTCTTCCAGGTAATGGGAACTTTGTGAGGATTGTAACCTTCTAAGCCTAAGTGCATACCCTATTGTAACAGCAACTAGAGTATGTATAGAGTAAGGGACAGAGGAATTGCATTTATATCTTATTTGTTTTGGAAACCCTTGCTCAATCTGGTGCAGTGCTAAAACATATTTGTAACTATTTTTAATAAATACTTTTGAAACTTAGACGTTGGGAACAGCAGAGGCGTAGCTAGGGAAAATGGAGCTCGGTGCAAAATCTGAGTTTTGGGCCCCCCCGTCCCCAATGGGCAGTCGCTGTGATGCTGGAATCTACCCCCAAACAGCATCACTTTCAATGGTGTTTAAGCTACAGAGCCCAAATTCTCCTTTCAAATCCACCTTAAAGGGAGAATCTGGGGTCCCCACTTTAAACAACATTGAAAGTGATCCTGTTTTGGGGTTGATTAACCCCTGCCCTGAAACAGCATCACTTTCAATGTTTAAACTGGGGACCTCTCCCTTTAAATCCATGTTGAAGGGGGTGGATTTAAAAGGAGAATCTGGGGAAATTTGGGGGGTGCCTGCTGTCAGGGGTGCAATTGTTAAGCTAGCAGCACTAAACTTTCAGGGTATCTTTGGGAGACTCTCCTGATGATGCCACCCAGGTTTGGTGAAGTTTGGTTCAGGGGGTTCAAAGTTATGGACCCTCAAAAGTGTAGCCCCCATCTCCTATTAGCTCCCATTGGAAACAATGGGGATGGGGGCACCCTTTTGGGAGTCCATAACTTTGGACTTCCTGAACCAAACCTCACCAAACCTGGGTGGTATCATCAGGAAAGTCTCTGGGTGGTATCATCAGGAGAGTCTCCTGAAAAATCCCTGAAATTTTGGTGCTGCTAGCCTAAAAATTGTGCCCCCTGCAGGCCAAAAACAGAAAAAAACACTTTAAAAATACAAAAAAACCCACAAAAGTACCTGAATTCCCCCTCTTTCAGGCGTGTGCCTGGTGCAATGCGCACCCCCTATCCCCCTGGTAGATAAGCCTCTGGACTCTACAAATGCTCTCTACTAAAAGTACCATGCTTCACAGTGCACATAATTATGGTTTTGATGAAGGTGGTACTTTAAAATGATTCTTTACTGTTTCTATAGAGAATTGGAAGGGAAAAGGATTGAACGCGATAGACACTAGGACTGAAGCAGAGAATTCCACTATGAAGAAGGACCAGGAAGTGGCTGAGGAGTAATTCACTATTGTGGTTCTTTATTTCTGTGAGACAAAGTATCGGTTCAAGGTATAGCACATTAGAAACCAACAAGATTTTTGGGGTGGAATAGGGCCTGCCAGCAAAACGGGCCTGTTCCACCACAGGGAATATAATCTAGTTTTCCAGATTAGAGTCCAATGCTTATGTGGAACCAAACCAGTTCTCCAGAATAGAGTCCATTACTCTTAACCACTGCATCACATTGGAACCTAGTACTCCACCCACGCAGCAATAAAGTTTTTTTCATTATGGTCGTCATTTCCCCCCCAGGAAGCCTGATGCACACCATAGCTTTTTTTAAAAAATCCCTAAATAGGCCAAACTATGTGATTTTTTCTCACTATTTACCTTTTTTATTTTTTTATTTTCTATCAATTTAAAACAGAACAGAAAAAAGAACAAAAAGAATAAAAACAGTTATAATTATTAAATCCAAAGATTGGCAGCCCAATCCAGATGGGGGTGGGGAATGGGCTGATGGAGTGGCGTCAGGATGTGATAACGTGTTAGCCCTTTCCACTGGCATAAGGGGCACCCCTGCTGGCAGAGGGCAAAGGTGCTAGTAGCCTATAGAGGACTTCTTTGACTGAAAAAAATATCGTTCATTGCAAAAACCTAACATAAAGGGTGATGTAAGTCCATTTACCCCAAGGAGGGCTTTTGGGCAGCTGGGGACATCTGGCGGGGGGGGGAGGTTTGCCTTCCCACGCAGCCTGAAAACCCTCTGGAGGCAGCTGGGTGGTATGGCAGTGTGCCACCCCTGTGTTGGGATTGGGCTGCCCATTTGAGAAAAAGCTACAGAGCCCATTGCTTAATTAATCTCTTCAGAACCCTTCTATTTTATTGTCAACATCATGCTACTTCAATTCAAAAGTTAGGGAAAGACACTACAGTTTATCTGAATCTACTCGAAGATATCAATATTGCATGGCTGATGGAGTGAACTAATCTGCACTTCTTGACTTGATCATGCTATTTTTTTAAATTTTAAAAATTTTAAAAGAAAATTTTAAAAAGGCAGTTTGCAGGGAAAACAGACATTTAGGTTATGGAACACCCCAACTGAGGTATGTAGCCAAGTAAATATATATGTGAAAGGAAGGATCATGGATTTCTTTTATCAACCATCAATCATACTCTTTCAAATTTTATCAGGGGAGATCTTATGGAAAATACTCTTGAGCAGCAGGTTGTCCACCATTAGAAATAAAGCATCTGTTTTCCTTTCAACTACAAGAGTTTCAGGATCACAGAAACAAATTGTTTAAAACTTCCAATCAGAAAAAGTTGGAAGACAACTAAAAAACTGGGTTAATTCAGGGTCAAGGCTCCAATATAGTAACTGTTTAATGAGTAGATCTGCCTAGTGATATATTTACTTCATTATGAATACCTAAAACTGCATACTAAAGATTTTACCATAGCAAAAAACATCATAACATTTATACCTGTTTTCTTAAATGATAGATCTATTTTAGTACATGATGCTTCCAATCTCTCCTTGAATCTTGCACAGAGCTGTATCTATATTATAATTAGAGGATAAAGCAATCTAAAAACTGGGCATTCAAAGTAGGAGGTGAAAACCAATTGACAGCCTGTGGCTGGAGTAAATGAAAAGGAAATGTACAAGCAATTTCAGCAGCAGAACCTGATAATTAAAATATTGTTTCATTCTGAAAAGCATTTAGTGGTGAAAATAATCAGATAGGAAACAAGATTTATGACAGATTAAACTCACTGGAGCACCAGCAATGTTTCTGAACAATGCCTTAAAATACACCTTGGTTTTAAAATTTTATCAATGAGTTTGACTGGCAGGAAAAGAAAAAAATGGTTAGGCTGTAAGGCATCTAGAACATCAACTAAAGTAATGTCAGCATAGCAGATAGTCAAACAAAACAGCTGCACTATAACAGTGGCCAAGAAATTAAGATAGCTGCTCACTGCAAAACCACTAAAGAGAAGGGAGACCCCAAAAGTGAGACTACAATTTTTCAGCAAGCCTTCATATCCCATTCATCCCAGCATTTATCCCATGGGTACCATAAACTTGTGCACTTTCCATAAAAGGATCTATAGCTTTCTCAATTTGGTTTTAAGCTCTGATAAATTTCTCCCAAACAGGTACCATAAGGGGGTGGGGGAGGAATTCTCCTTGTTGATACTGCTAGAGTTTATAGCAGTTTTTGATACACACATAGTGTCCTTCCAAGCAGCTTTTGTCAGGTTTAGAGACTATTGCTTTCAGTCATTCTTGAAGGAATGGCCTGTAGCTCAGTGAAATAACTTCTGCTCTGCATACACAAGGTTCCAAGTTCTGTTTCCAGTTAAAAGGATCAGTTAGTTGACAATTAACAAAACTTCAACCTGTATAAACACAGTTTTGCATGTTTACATATGTATTTGAGGTTTCAGGTGGTGATGTTGGGGAACCAAATCATGGAAGGGTTGTGGGATGTCACAAAGTTCTACCAACTCCCAACTCTACCAGTTCAGTGAAACCACTAGAAGAGGCTGTCTAGACATGTCAGAACAGTGTCATGAATTTTTGAATTACAACCAACCAATGAGCAGCAGTGGCATAGCAGTTAAGAGCAGGTGTATTCTAATCTGGAGGAACCGGGTTTGATTCCCCACTCTGCCACCTGAGCTGTGGAGGCTTGCCTGGGGAATTCAGATTAGCCTGTGCACTCCCACACATGCCAACTGGGTGACCTTGGGCTAGTCACAGCTTTTCAGAGCTCTCTCAGCCCCACCCATCTCACAGGGTGTTTGTTGTAAGGGGAAGGAGACCAGAGTGCCTAGGCAAACTGGCCCGGGGACAAAACCACAGGTTTGGCCCTGGCCTGGCGTCTGATGACCACCCTCCCCACCGCAGTAATTTGCTGGGCATTTGGGTTTATTTTGGTGTTTTTCAGCCTGCAGAAGCATTTAAAGCTAGCTGCACCATGATTTCAGGGGTACCATCAGAGACTGTCCTGATGATACCACCCAAATTTGGGTGATGTTTGGTTTCGGGGAAACAAAGTTATGGACCCCCCAAAGGGGTGCCCCATCCCATTGTTTTCAATGGGAGCTAACCTGAGATGGGAGCTACCTATTTGAGGGGACAATAACTTTGGTCCTCCTGAACATACTTCATAAACTTGGGTGGCATCATAGAATAGTTAACA
Organism: Sphaerodactylus townsendi; assembly: GCF_021028975.2. Classification (NCBI taxonomy): domain Eukaryota; kingdom Metazoa; phylum Chordata; class Lepidosauria; order Squamata; family Sphaerodactylidae; genus Sphaerodactylus; species Sphaerodactylus townsendi. The sequence continues at coordinate 92,833,088 of NC_059433.1, forward strand.
GATGATACCCTGAAATTTTTGGTGTCACTAACTAAGAAATACACCAACTACAGGCACCACAAAGAGAATTTGCCCAAGATTCTTTGTTTTTTGCAGTGACTTTGCTACGGCCCCAGCCAATGAAGTACGGAAGGTGTGTAGGCAGGCTGCACATTTTTTTGAAGATAGAGGCACCAGACTTTCAGGGTGGCTCAGGAGGGAGACATCCTGCTAGTGCATCCAGGCTTAGAGATTTGCTTCTGTCCAATTTTGGGCTAGGCTATTTTGTTCCCGGCTCCTGCACATGAAGCCTGCTGGGTGAGGTTCTCTCAGAACTTCTCAAGCCCCACCCACCCCCAAAGCAAAGCTCACCAGAGCTTGGATGCTATTATTCAAGGCCTCTTGGAGCCACCTTGAAGTCTAGGCCTCTGTCTTCAAAATGTGTGGTCACTGCTTGCACTCAGACATTCCCCGAATCTACTTGTATCCAAGCCTGCAGCAGTGTATGTTCTGTGGTGGGAAAATTATTTTTCCCCACCATAGACTCAATGGGGCTTTCTGTTGTGCCCAGCTGGCTCTGGTAGGAGTTTCAACAGGGCACTGTGGTAGTGTAATATGGTTTTCTCTGAAGTGGGGGCACTTGGCACCATGTGGGGCTGCTGGGTGTGAATCTCCTGAAAGGAACCAGCCAACTGCTAAAGTTTGCCTGTGATGTGAATGCCAACTTGGGCATCAGGTTCACCTTCTTCGGTGCCCACAGCATTTTTTCCTCTTCCACATTTTGCTTAGAATTTGGCTGGTTCCTTTCAGGAGACTCACCCAGCAGCCCTACAGGAGGAAATACCCCCTCAGAGCAACATCCCTACCACAGTGCCTCCTGTTGAAACCTACCACAGAGGCCATCTCGGCGCTAACAGATAGCCCCATTGCCAGAGTCCTATGGTAGGAAAGTAATTTTTCCACCACAGAACTTACTAGAAGAGCCACCAGCAAATTCTAGGGAATTTCTGAGTGTGTAAGCACTAGCTGCACATTTTGAAGATAGAGGCACCAGACTTTCAAGGTGGCTCAAGAGACCTTGTAATTAATAGCATCCAAGCTTGGTGAGCTTTGTAGCTTCTGGAGTGGGGGGGGGGGGGAGTTGAGAGAGTTCTGGGAGAACTCAGCCCACAGAGCTTTCATGTGCAGAACAAGGAAACAAAATAGCAAGCCTTTGGGGGCCTGCAGTGAACCCCCATAAGCAAAGTCTCCAAACCTGGATTGCAATTATCAGGACCTCCTGGAGCCACCCTGAAAGTCCTGGTGCCTCTATCTTCAAAATGTGCAGCCTGCCTACCTCAGAAATTCCCCATTAGCTACAATGTAGCAAAGTCACTGGCTCAAAGAATCTTGGGCAAATTTCTTGTGGTGCCTGTAAAGGGTGTATTTTTTACAGCTAGTGACACCAAAATTTCGGTATCGTGTATTAACAATTCGTATGATGCCACCCAAGTTTGGTGAAGTTATGTTCAGGAGGACTAAAGTTATTGTCCCTCAAATGGGTAGCCCCCATCTCAGAGTTGCCATTGAAAACAATGGGATGGGGCACCCAGCACAGGGGGTCCATAACTTTACTTCCCTAGACAAACATCCTGAAATTTGGGAATTTGAGTATCGAGACAGTCTTTGGGTGGTACCCTGGGGAATTTTAATTGCCATACCAAAGCTGCAGGCCAGGAACGTGAAAAAACACTTTAAAATGTAAAAAACATACAAACGACCCTGAAATGTTGGCGCCCCCCCACGTGACCAAATGGGGGGCGCCCGGGGACAAAGGGTACCCCATGTCCCTAGGTAGGAACGCCACTGGGAAGGGCAAGGAGATTGTAAGCCCCTTTGAGTCTCCTACAGGACAGAAAGGGGGGATATAAATCCAAACTACTACTCCTGCTCCAGCTCCTGCTCCTTCTTCTTTTCCTTCTCCTTCTCCCTCTTCTCCCTCTTCTCCTTCTCCTCCTTCTCCTGATCCCAGAGAGGCTCTGAATAGTTTGAGCCATTGCATGGAATCTTTGCTGCATTAGATGAAGGATAACGTACTGCTTTTGGCCATTACAGAAGCTGATGAAGGACTAGGTGTACAGATTTGGATAAGAATTGTACTCACTTTAAGAATAAGATACACTGCTTGATGTTACCCTTCGATGGCCAGCTGGCAACTGTTGCCAGGATTGCTTTTGTACATCTTAGACTACCATGGCACATGCGCCATTTTCTGGAGAAGGTGGATTTAACATGTCATCCACATGAGGTTACTTTTATCACACAGTGTGTTTGCTTTTTCTTTGTGGAACTATCTTTGAAAACCATCTACAAAATGCTGGTGATGTAAACGTGGCAGCCAGAGTAATGACTGGTGTCCATCTTTTTGATTTTCAGGCCTAGATTGTACCATCTTCTCTGGTTTCCAGTTTGTTCTCAAGATGAAGTCAAAGAGCATGACTTGGCTTTTAAAACCTAGAGGCCAATGCACTTGAAACCCACTCCTCATGAGCTTACCTATACATACAGCTAATTAGCACTGCTCTATCATCCACTGCAAAAGGTATAGCTTTCATCAATGTGAAATATGGTTTTCCTCAATTTTTATCAACATCTTATTAGTATTTAAAAATCTTTACATCACCAAAAGCACAGAGAAATTCACCGAACTACAAGGTACATATTCTTTAAGAACTCCTAGTTTCTCCTGCACCAAATAACACTTAAAAAAATACCATTTGGTCATCAACCACCCATGAAAAATTAGATCTTTATAGCTACTACCGATAAAAGTTTTTACTTTTCTCTATTAGTTCTTATTTTAACAATCCTTTACTTTCCATAGTACTAATCATCAATTTATTTTTTTCTGTTTTTATCCAAGACTTTTCAAGAATTTCTATCCAAGAGTTTCTATCAAGAGTTTCCAACAGTCCAAAAACTTATATAAGTTATTTTCTTTGAGTAACACAGTAAGCTTGGCCATCTCTGCCAACTGTAATACCTTCACGCACCATTCTTAAATTGTAGGTATAGCTGGAATTTTCCATTTCTGCACATAGAGTACTGCTGCAACTGCTGTCCTATATAAAAACAAAGTCCTGTGTTTTCTTTCCAAGACTCTATCTGATATAAGGCGTTCTCCATCGAGACACCCAGACTTTACAGTTATTTACCCTGAAATTCTTTATGTCTTATGATAACATAACGAACCTCTGATGTATATAGCAAATGCTGTCTGATTTTGCTGCCTTTTCTTTTAAAAAGGCAACGGTAGACGCCAGTGCAAGCACCGGGTCATTACTGACCCATGGGGTGAAGTCACATCACAACATTTACTAGGTGCACTATTTTTATAGGGTGGTTTGCCATTGCTTTCCCCAAGGATCTACACTTTACCCGCAGCTGGCTAATAATTTTACCAACCTCGCAAGGATGGAAGGCAGAATCAACCCTGAGCCAGCTATCTGAAACCAACTTCTATTGCTATCAAACTCGGGTTGTGAGCAGAGCTTCAACTGCAATACTGCAGCTTCCCACTCTGCACCATGGGGGCCCCTGCCTTTTCTTTTACTATTCACATTTATCAAAGCACTGTTTTACGTGCTTTAATTTTTCATTAGTTTGCATGTTTTTGTTAATTTTCATTGCCTTTACTGTCCCATATGAAGAATTAAAGGGCCAAAAAAGAAGTGTCTAAATAAACATTCTCATATCACTAACAAACTCCCTGTGCAGTTTGAAAACAGCAAGAGGAGAGACTATTTCCATCCCTTCCTCCCTTGACAAATACGCAAGGTCCTGAGCTCTGCTTCAAAACTTCAAAAAGCAGAAGAACAAATGGAGGAGGGAATTGGCTTTATATATAAGATCACAAGAAAGCCTCGGGAATATTTTGAAAGAAAACAACTCTGAATTGAGCAGTCTGCATTAAGCCACCAAGAAAAAATCTGCTAATACAGCAACAGCTGCAATAAAGGAAAAGGTTTCCTCTCTTCAACAGCAGTAGGGGTGAGAGTTCTCCCATCTGCAGGCATCACTGGCAAAGGAAGAGGTCCCTCATAACGTGGGTAAATGCCAACACCATAGTGAGATCCAGGTGACTGTTGCTTTCACTTCAGTATCTCATTCGTCTCTCCTTCTTCCTGCTTCCCAGGCCTCACCTTCTTGTTCTCTACCAGCATTATCTCGCAGATTTCTTCAGGCTATTCCTTTAATACTAGTTTAATATAACTAACAAGAGAGGAACTTGAAAGTACTTATGAATTAAATCACATTCCACTAACTTGGAATGCAAATCCCTCACTAACTTGCTTCCCTGTCTTCAGCTGTAGCGCCAGTCCCAGTTCTACTCTCTTTTTCTTCGCCTCGTGTTGCTGCTGCCTGCCTCTACCACTAACAGCTCAATCCAGAGCTGCTGGGCAGGCGGAGATGGTGCCACTTGGGTGCTGCTCCATTCAATCCAAAGGTAAATGAAAAGGTAAGAAACAACCCCCCCATTGGGGAGAATAGAGATAATCATGGTGTATCTCAGTTGGCAACCCCGCTGGCATACAGTGGCCAAGAGGGCTCTGGAGGCCAACTAAGGTCAGCTTCACCCTTGTAGTACTGGAAAAGAGGGTCCCAAGACCCCACTATGGCGGCAGATTAGTGGGTTTGCCCCTCTGCTGGCATAAGGGGCCTAGAGAGGGCAAGTCCACTGGTGTAAAACTGTGCCACCTCCAGAGGGGGGATACAGACCCCCCTCCCTGGGTTGTGCTGTAAGTCATCCTGGTCAAGGCAACTCAAAATAGCAACAGAGCTCTATTTGTTTTGGGATGTTTGATTAAACCCCCAAATTAGGCTGTTAAAAAAGCCTAAATATTTTCCTGCAAATCTGGCAGTCACAGTATGCCCTGCTACATCTATTTGCCCAGGCATTGGCTATTACACATGTTGAAATAGCCACAATTTTCCACATGGTATGCATACCCATGCATATATTTAAATTTAGAATAGCATAAAGCCGCTGCATGCTGTTCTCAGCACCCAAATGTAGTAAATGGGAACATTTGTTTGTATACTGATTTAACTATTTATCTGAAGAAAACTAAAGACTATGAACAAGCAAAATGAGTATTTGTCAATAATTAATCACTACAGCTAGTATGACAAAGTAGGAAGTAGAGACAAACATTTTAACGGAAGAATCTGTGGCAGCTGGTGTACTTCAGCTAAGCACTTCTGTATTTAACTAATTAAATTATTAATTTCATCATCTTTGTGTCTTCTCAGAACTACAATGAGAAAACACAAAGATAGTTTGGTCTCCAGCTTGCTGCACAGGAAAAGCTAAACAATGATTAGAAGGTAGACAGCTGCAGGTCAGGACAGTCCTTTGAAATATTAAATAAGCTGCTGCAAGTTACACTAATATAAACCTCCATTTTTACCAGTTAACAATTACATGGTACAAGTCACTAGAACTTCCACGGGGAGCGGCTTGCCACATAATGCAGCCTTCTTGGAGTTGTAGTTCAGGCATCCATCCACACAGGTACTTGAATGTCTGAACCTGCCCTCAAAGGTCATCCCCACTAACTGGAGGGACTTACAAAGTGCACCAAATCATTTGTAGGATTTTCTCCACTTCCTTCTCAGGCTTCAGCTCCTCCAAATTTTGTTCCTGGAAACAAGCAACCTTTCAGGAACAGTACAGCGAAAGTTGTGTTGTGCAGTTGGAGGAGAAAATACGTATAAAGCACCACACCCCCTTCTGCAAGTAGAAATAGTATTCCATTAGAGCAGGGGTAGGGAACCTGCGGCTCTCCAGATGTTCAGGAACTACAATTCCCATCAGCCCCTACTAGCATGGCCAATTGGCCATGCTGACAGAGGCTGATGGGAATTGTAGTTCCTGAACATCTGGAGAGCCGCAGGTTCCTTACCCCTGCATTAAAGGTACTGTGCAACTGGATATATGACAACTTTGTGAGGACAGTGGAACCATTAAGACATTCCAACTATTTAATGGGGAACAACTTCAAAAAGCCAGACACAGATGCAGGCAAAACATCAGGAGAAAATGCTTCTAGAATACGGCCATACAGCCCGGAAACCACACAGCCCCCCTTTAACTCCTCATTAATTTTTTAAAAAATTCAATGTTATGTCCAATAAAATCTTCATCAGTTAATATTATTTGGGGGAGGTGGGATGGGGGGTAGACTGACTGATGCCATAGGATGACTATGCACTTATTACTGCTTTTCAACATGGTTGGATAAATTTAAGTTTTCCTGAAATATACCAACGCATCTGACCTTCAGACCTCTCCATATGCTAAACGTACTCAACCCACCAAAATTCATAATATCGTCAGATGGCTACAGTCTTTACACACACGTGAACTTCATAAAGCCTAACAGTCATAAGAGATATGAAATATACCAAAGTCTCTGTAAAGCCAAGTTGAAAAGAAAAATGCATTTGGCACAACAGTCTGCAACATCTCAGCAGACAATGCAGTTACGATACTATACCTAATCAGAACCAATTGTAAACTCTATCTCAAAACTATTTTGGTACACTGATGTCTACAGCTCTTGACCCCGACCCAGATCTGTTAAGTAGGCCTCTAAATCAATTCTCCCCCTCTGCTTACTAGTTTCGGTTTGTCAAAGAAACTAAGAAAAGATACCCACTCCCCCGCCCACACACACCAAGTTAAACACAAGTGGTCTTTGTTATCATCTGATCTGACTTTCCAAATTAAAACAGTATTCCATACTAGTGCTTAAAGTATGCATTGTATGTATGTGTTAAGCGCCATCAAGTCGCTTTTGAGTCTTGGCGACCCTATGAATCAATGTCCTCTATTGCCATACACATAACCTTCACATACAAAAGGGTTAAAATAATTCTTGGATATGATTTGGCATGTCTGAACTCTACAACATTTTTTTTCAATTTGCTTTAAGGAGTTCTTTTGCTTTGTAATCCCTTTATTTATACATTATCCCTCCTATTTCATGGGGATATCAGACGATACATCTCTGATTATACTAATAAGTAGCATCGCTTGCTATCTCAGCTAATGAACACTAGAGAGACTACAGTATGCTGCATCATTATGGTAATGATTAAGTACCCTTTTATTGCCACTGTTAATGCTTCTCTTGATTTTCTCCTTTTACTTGGAGGGGAGAGGGAAAATTCCACTTACCGTATATACTTCCCTGCCCCAGCCTGCTCTGCAAAAAGCAGTTGTCTGCTTAGCCAGGAAACCCAAAAAGCAGGTGAGTGCTCTGTCTGGCGTTTCCTTGCTTGCAAGGCTGGGGCAGCTGGGGCTGCTGTGGGAATCCGGGAGGCGGCGGGGGGAGCGATCCGGTGGGGAGCAGGCACCCTGGCTCTTCCCTGCCCCTGCCTGCTCTGGTGTTTCCTTGCTTGCAAGCAAGAAAATGCCAGACAGAGCAGTCGTCTGCTTTTTGGGTTTCCTTGCTTGCAAGCAAGGAAACTCCCAAAGCAGGTGAATGCTCTGTCTTGTGTTTCTTTGCTTGCAAGCAAGGAAACGCCAGAGCAGCCAAGGGGATCCAAGGGGAGCAAAGGCTGCTGTGAGGATCCAGGAGGCGGTGGGGAGTGGGAGCGATCTGGTGGGGAGCGGCCGCCCCGACTCTTTCCTGCACCCACCTGCTTTGGAGTTACCACCCTAGGCTTATACACAAGTCAATAAGTTTTTCCAGCTTTTGGTGGTAAAATTAGGTGCCTCGGCTTATACACAGGTCAGCTTATACACGAGTATATATGGTATAAATGCTAACCAGGAAGCAAAAGGAACTGAAGATACATCTGAAATATCAGACTTTGTAAAATATTTCAGTGTTAACCATAATGATGAGCAAAATGATTTTGAAATGACAGTTCTAGATTAATCTAAGCCCAAGAGCATTGTTAGAAAGTATACTGTATTGTTTTAATATTCTTAATAAATATAACATTGAGAGAGATAAATATCATATGAAGTGCAGGATAAGAAATAACATGATAACAAAACAGATCAAATAACCATGGTGAACTGTTTTCAGAAGCTTCCATGCCAAAAACGACAAAACAAAATCCCCCACCTTATTTAATATGGAATGTCATTGTTCAACAGTCTTTCACAGTCTTTCCTATTAAATGTTCCAGGGAGGATTTTTTCAGTTTCTTTCATGCCACTATTTCTTTCCATTTTGATCCTTATAATGATTTATGTCTTATTTTCCTAAAGAAAGTAGTGTCTGGAAAAAATTTGCTGTGGCAAAAGTACTATGATATAGTGGCTGGGAAGGGTGACTTCAATAATAATAAAATGAGTCTGAAGCATTCTCAAGTTTTAGAATAGCTCTTACTAGGTTTTAACTGTTCACTTCAAGATGGACTTTTGCCACCGTCTCAGCATCTGTCTTTATGTCAGAATACATGAGTCATAAAGGGCTTGTGGCAGAATTGTAAACATTTTTAGCAGTCATTTCTGTAGCAATTTAAATAAATATTTTTCCATTTCCTTCAAGTCTTCTTCCTTGGAGATAGAGTCATTTATAAGAGTCAGAGAAATATAATTTTAATAATCTCTATGATTTTATATGAGGGATGCTTTGGCTCTACTGTATGATCTAACAACTTCAATTTCACCATTTGTTATAAATTACGAAGAATGGGTATGTTGTGAATTTTTATCTTAAATGCTTTATGAAAATCTAAAGGAATCAGCTATAAAGTTCAAGATTTATAATTTTATGATTATTTTATGTAAGATTATTTTAATGTGTTGTAAATCACTCCAGCCTGTGCAAGTCTGTGGTCTAACACTTGAATTAATAAATAAACAAACAAAATTATTTCTACTGTTCAGTAAGAAATGCATGCATGCACAAACCAAAACAAAAGTGAATAGCTGATTTAGCTATTGTGCTGTGGCACGTGAAGAAAACATACTTCAATGGAATGGTTGAATTGATGTGATCCTTATAAGTGTCATCACAAGTCATTATTGTTGGGAGTCAATACATTTTCATCCGTGCTCTGGATATGATTGAGGACAAAAATTCAAGCAGAAAATAGTTTCAACGATGTCTCCTTACTTTACCGCTTTGTGGTACAGTCAAACATAATTTAAAATAATTGTTTTGAGCACTGACCTTTAAAGTCAACAGATAAAGAAAACATGAACAAAAACCCCTCCAAAGGATAACTTTATCTGTTCAAAGAAACAGTGTTCCACAACAAATCTGTATTGATCTGCTCAGAAAGGTAAAACAGGGATCCTTTACCATCATATTAAACTAAGTTTGAATGAATCAGAAAAATAATTCAGAGATGAAAAAGGAATATGGGACAGCAATGTCAACTATTAAAAGTAAGTAACAAAGCTTCAGCAGTGAATATGAGAAACGAATTTTAAGCAAGACTGGGAATGGACAATAAAGAAAATTAAAGAAAATAAATGTAACTGTGTAGAAATAAAAAGGCAACAATCAACACTTAAAGAAGGATGAAAAGGATAGAGAATTATGTGAATGTCAAACAGCAATTAAAACCTGCCAAGTCAAAATAAGCAGTAGAAATAACGAAGTACAAATTGTGGCTTGGTATCATTACAGAATCAATTCAAATGAGTAATAAATTGCACACAATAGAAATTCTGTAGTTTTTCCTATATTTTTTTTTTGAGTTTGGGTATGTGAAAAGCAGGCACTGAAATTGGGTATTGAAAACGAAGGAAAAGGGGCTACTTAACCTTATGGTTTGCTCAAAACTCTCTCACTATATCAGCTTTTGCACCACATAGGAAAATATACACCGATTGTATTGACGCATCTTTTAAAACAATATTCAAATTTAATTTCTATGTCTGAGTTTTTTGGTTTGTTTTTAGTTTTTTTTAATTACAGACATACAAAGTAAAAAGTTTCTATTTTTAAAAATATTCAATCACACACATTTTGCTTGTTTAATATTATATTAGCATTCTTATATATCATATAACAACACTTTCCTGGAAATAAGCCCCACTGAATAGACCTGAATAAGCTTCTGAAACATACCGACTGAGTCAAGTGACTCAGAATTAATTCAGGTGGAAAAGGAGGAGCAAGGCATTAATAGATTTTGGAATGTAAGCAGGAACTTTCCTGATTTATCAATAACAGCTCTATCTGCAATTATTTGTATACACATATATCCACAACTTGCCCAATGGGAAAAAAGGGGATTGCAAGACAGATAGCCCAATCCTATAAGGAGGGGCAAATGGGTCGATGGTGGTGGGGTCGCACCACAACATTTCCCCCCTTTCTTCAGCAGTGAAACCTGGAAGTGGCGACATCTCGGAGCTATGCTGGAATCCAAGTAGACACCAGCTGAGGGGGGGGGGGGCAGACCATGACATTCCTGTGGATGGAACATACTGTAGTCAGCTTCCTCTTGGGCTTTCATGATGCAGTCAGAGCCTCAGATTTACACCACCGAAAAGGGTGGCATAACACTATGTAGCCCAGGGGTAGGGAACCTGCGGCTCTCCAGATGTTCAGGAACTACAATTCCCATCAGCCCCTACCAGCATGGCCAATTGGCCATGCTGACAGAGGCTGATGGGAATTGTAGTTCCTGAACATCTGGAGAGCCGCAGGTTCCCTACCCCTGATGTAGCCCTATGGAGGGCTTTCAGGAGGGTTTAGAGTTGTTGTTTTTTTTGCTGCTTCCACCTGAAAGCTCTCCGGATGGGGTACGGTGATGCAGCAGCAATGCCATTCCCAGCTGCTGGGGACCTGTGGATTGGACTGCCCAACATTCAGAGGAAGGCATAAAGAATTTTTTAGTCCTAAACCTTTAGCTACACAATTGTTTATTAATTGAACTTTTAAGTAATTTTAAAATAGGTATCTATATTAATACAGGGAGAGAAGATGGCATGGTACAGTCTGATCTCATCAGAACTCAGAAGCTAAGCAGGGTTGATACATGGATAGGAGACCCCAAGGAATGCTTGTCAGAGGGAGGCAACAACAAACCACCTCCATTACTCAAAACTCAAAAATGGCTTTGGATAAGCATAGTCAGTTCTCTGAATAATATTACACTTATATATTATACACACGCCAGTCATTGCCTCTACTAGTCCACATTTGTTTTAATGAATTTTAGAAGCATATTGCTGTTGTACCCAAAAAAAGAAAAAACACAATACTCTATTGTTTTAATATTCTTAATAAGTATAGCATGGAAAGTTCTATTGACAACTGTGAAAAAGTAAATATGCTCCTGAGGTAGCAATGTGTTGTCAAATAGTTAACATGACAATGATGTAGTTTCTTATGAAGAACATGATACGCTATAATTCGATTTGACAGAAACCACAAATGATAAAAACCCAATTACCGGCTGTTGGGTACAATGGAAAACTGTGGAAATATCCACTTCACGATGACAGGTTACAAAATGGTTTAAGAATGAACCAACTAAACAAAAGAACCGTCAGATATTTGAATTTTTTAAAAAAATTGTTACCAAAGTATTATTGTCACGCAACTCTCCTTCACAGTACTGCACTTATACTTCATCTACCAGCAAACCAGTGTTTTTCCTCACATGTTTCTATTACACTATGTATGACAACAGCATCTACTCCTCCATGAAATTACAATGTATTCTTAATAGAATACTATAATTTTATAAATAATGGAGAAGTTAGGTAAACATGCACAATCTGAACGTACTAAAATTTAAATCATGAAGGAGGCTTCAGATTTTCAATTACTGGAAAACTCCTACTTGTAGAGAAAGAAAACTATTCATTTACAGGTACAGGGTAAAATGATTGTCAATGGCTATTTTAACTTGTCTAACATAGTTACGAAATTTATAGCATTAAAAATGGTGGTGTGAAAGAACACGTGCCGTGCTATTTCGCAGTGCTCTCGTTCAACACAATTTATAGTTTATCTGTTTATTTAACTGTCTATTGTCTTTCTTCATTAAAGAAAGGGAATGGCATATTCTGCCAAAACAAAACATGTACATGTATCAGTGATATCTGATCTTGCCCATTTGCACATTGAACATTGACACCTAAAAAACACACAGTTCAGACAAAAAATATGTCTAACACATTGTCTAGTCCAGGGGTAGGGAACCTTTAACGCTCAAAGAGCCAAAAGGACACAACTATCAATGCAGCAGCCTACTTGGAGCCTGTGCCACTCTTTTGACATTTTGAAAATGAAGATGTACATTGCAGGAGAGGGTTTTTTAATCTCTCATTCTGCCTATTCTGAGAAGCTTTATGGATGCGCCCAACCCCCTGTCGCTGCCTCTGCATGGCGGGCAAGGATGAAGCTCTGCATGCTCAGCCTCGCCAGCCTCTACGGAAAGCGCCTGCCTCTGCCTCAACGGGGCTATGAGGGAGAGGTGCAGGGTCACGCGGCATGCTGCCCTCGGCCCCAACGGTATGGGCAAGTGATGGGGTTTCTGCTGCCTCCTGCCTCGTAGAGCCACAGTGCAATGGCAGAAGAGTCTGATATGCCTTTTCGCAGGTTCCCTACCCCTGGGAAGTCTTAGTCCATTTCTGAGACCTCATTTCTGACACAGTTACTTGGAGGATGCACATTGAGTATCTTGGGAGGCTACTGCTCGGTCTTGTGGATCCTTTTGCTCATCCTGCCCACAAAAGATTACAAGTTCTTATGTTTCCATTTGCGAAGTCAGGCACTTTGACTGGCAAGGTGCTTTCTTGGAAGCAACCTCCAAAACAGTGATTGGTCTCTCACAATAAGAGATGAAGTCAATCATCTCCTGGAGGGAGATGGAGATAGGCCAGTGACAAGCATGTACCAACTCCAGATCATTTTGGATAACATATTACCTCTGGAATTTTCCTGGGTAGGTTCCACTCTGCGCCATGTCAGATGGTGCAATGGATTGAGTACAGTCTCTGAGGAAATGTTCCAGGCCTTCCATTCCTGAAACGGAATGCAATGATTCTGCATGAATTTTCCTGAGGGATTGCATTAAAATGTAGTGAAAGGCATGCTGCCTGCCTCCTGTTCCTGAACTAGATCTATCTCCACCCTGAGCAGGACAATGTTACTTTGTTGAGACATTCGGGAGGCGGGCAGGCAGCCTGTACCAGCCAATTTGCTTTGAATTGGCTTAAACAGTTCCTTGGCGTGACCAGCTCCTGGAAAGGGTTAAAGCTGGAGACCAGTTGCCTATTCCTAGGGATGACTTGTCCTGTGCCACTCCATAGGTCACAGTCCTATTCTTCTTGCTATTTAATGTTTATGTAAAGTCTTAGGGTAAGTTATTCATAGTTTTATAACTGGGTGTTACTGATGTACTGATAATACCCAGCTCTGTATCTTGATTCTGAGCCGCTGGTGGTGAAAATAGAGTTCGTTTCATAGAGTACCTTTATGTTTTCTCTCAAGGACAGAAGAGAAACATGAGGTGAGGCAATTCAGATTAGGAAAATTATGCATGGGGAAAGTGTTAACCCTCTCTCTCCTACCCACACACACCATTATCCAATATACCCAGAATGCTTTTAATTTTAAAAAATCATGGGAAATCGAATTACTATTTTTTCCATTCTGGTTCAAACTAGACATTGCACTGTGACCCTCCTAAAGTTTCAAGTGGGTTTCCCCATTGTTAGCCAACCCTGTGAGATAGATTTACCGCTGATAAAAGCCAATTACCTGGGCGTCCAATTTGGCTGCATCAAGAGGGGAGACATCAGGCCCTGGGGCCCATTGAAAAGTGGGAAAATGGGGGGCTAGAAGTATCATTTGCCCATGCATTATGGTCCTGATGAGAACTTGATGTCCACTGCACTTGGGCAGTTAGTTTCCTGCTGCTGCCATCTGGCAACGGAGATGCCAGACAGGCCAAGCGAATCCATATCTGGCTCATTGAAAAGTGAAATTACTAGTTTGGCCCTTGAACTGTTTTGGATCTCATGTATCAGGAGTCACTTCTATACTTTGCAGATTGCAGTGTAATTAACTGACACAAAATGAAACAAACCATCTATATTACTGAAAAAGCAATGTTGGTAGCCACACATACCGGTAGTATAAATATTTATTCCACTGCAATTACAATGTTTCACTGTGCAGCAAATTCAGAGAAGCTTACGCAGACATTCTTCTCACTGACAAAGGCATCTGTTTTTTTCTTCCTCTTAAAAAGAACATGATTCTTTTATTCTAGCCGGTGGTCGGGAAAAAAAATTAATTTCACTCTAACACTTTCAAAGACAAGTTGTTTCCAAAGATTTTAACAAACAAATGATGCTTAAATCCATTTTGAACTAATAAAAAGTGTCTCATGCAATTTACTAAGAATGAGCTCAGCAAACAGCAGTATTTCCTTGCCCTGCTGAAGCATTTAAGAGAGACCGCAGCATTGTTGAAAGATTTTCGGCAGCACAAGAATCTGTTAGCATTTATATAATTTAAAAGAAAATAATTTACAGTTAATATCTAGCTGAATATTGAAAAGGAAGGCCAGGAACATGATTTGTCACTCTAATCAGCTGGAATAATTGTAAGTAGGAAAAAGATACAATAACTACTGGCTGTTGTGGGTTTTCTGAGCTGTGTGTCCATGGTCTGGTAGTTTTTGCTCCAAGCATTTTGCACGCATCCTCAGATTTCATCTATAGATGTGGGCGAAACATCAGGAACAAAAACCTTTCATAGAAAGGAAGGGAAGCATTTTACTGTTCCACCCTCTGGCCTTCCACTGTGTACAAGAAAATTAGTTGCATGTCACCTGCAGGTGTGTGCATGCAAAGGAGTGGGAATACGTTCTCCTACCTCTCCTTCCAATGCAGGAACAGCTGCAAATCAGGAAATAATGCACAAAATGGACTCCGCTTATATAATCAAGAAAGGGTTTGTCATCCAGTGAGAACAGGAAGAGGAAAATCATACACAATAATGCCCACTGAAATGATCCTATTCAGCCGGAACACCTACAAACTCTTCTTATTGGAAGATGTTTCTATTAATTACATTATCTGCTAAGCTGCTCACCCTTCACTGGCCTTCCTTCCCACATGTGAAAGAATGAAGAATGGGTATAGGGGTTCCAAATAGTGATCATTTCCATTTTTTGTTTTACAAATTACCGTTTTTTAGAGCCAATCGGATAAGTTTCACTAAAAAGTTGAGAGGGGATTCAGTCCAGATTTTGGTTAGCTAATTTCCAAAGGCACATCCCACTTGATCATGCCATAATACAGTCAGAATTTCTAACCACTGGAAGCCCATGGTTTTTTGATTGAGGAACACTGGTGTGCATGTCATAAAATCCTAGCATGCATGCAATATTCTGGGACATATTGGGAGAATCTTTTAAACATATGCTTTGGCTATGTCCAGTTATTCAGTCATTTGGTAAGGAAGTACTTACACATATTTTTTTGTTAGAATATTTACTGATTTTTGAGAATGCTTACATGTTTTTAAACTACTCCTTTTTTCCTGGAGGCTAACCAAGGGTCACCAAAATGGACCTTCTGTGTCCTTACTGTTGCTAAAAAAAACTTGTTACAACACTGGAAATATAAATATCCACCTCCCATAATACAATGGATAGAACACCTTACAACTTTACCAACATTTGAACATATGGCATATGGAGGATAATTGCACAGGGACATTTTTTAGATATTTGGACAAATTTTATCAATGTTAATTTGTAGACTTGCAACCACAACAATCCTGCAAGGTACGTTAAGATGAGAAAGTGTCACTGGCTTCAATGAGACAACTGTGAATTCACACCCGGGTCTCCTTGCAAGGAAAGCAAGGAACAAGCTGCAATACTGTGTATCTTTCAGCCTCACAACAACCCTGCAAGTTAGGTAATGGTGAGAGAGTGTCACTGGTTCAAGGTGACCTTCTGAGGTCCATAGAGGGCAGGTCTATCCAGTGATTCCTTATTGGAGGTAAATCACCCCTCCAAGCAGCCGTAATTCTCTGTGTTGTCGTAGCTTCACCTCTCTCTAAACAAAAACAAAAAAGGAAAAAACAACACTTCATGGGACCACCAGTACAAACAAACTGTATTAAATTAACTGATTACAGTGAATCGCCCATCGGATAAGCTGGAAACACAAGAGACTCCTGTGAACACTCTTAAAAAGGCTGCAGCAGCAGGAAGCCTGCTGAAACTTACAAAAAATGGTGTGTGTTGTTATAGAAAAAGGTAAGTTCTGCTTATAATCAAAATGCTATACAACAGCAACGAGAAACTCAAATAGGAAAAAGCGCTCCCCCCCCCCCTCATCTAAATCCTATTTGTTCAGGCTGAATGATGAGGAATGAATTTCTAGTATGGAAATTATTCATCAGGTTTAAGAGGGAAAGAGTGAAGCTTATTTTACAGCCTCTCTTTCCTTGTGGTTATGAACTAAGCAGTGGAAACCATATTTGCTTACTAAGAGGCATAAATCTTGAAAAATGTTTTAACAGTTAACAGCACAATGACAGAGTATTTTTTGTAAAAAAAGAAACTTTAAAGCTTGTAAAACCAAAAAAAAAAAGTTCTGTTAACCTCTGAAGTGGATTAGAATGTTCAAAGTGCTTCAGGACTCGACACCATGTAAAGGCTGATTTATACCTGAGGCATCATAATGCCTACCTGCTCCAGAATGACAACGAGCACAGAGCTGAAATTCCAATGGCAGCCCCAGAGCACAAACAGCAAATGCGTTCTATCTTAATAACAAGGCTTCTGCAATTCTGTTCACTTAACATTCTGAATGGTCAACACTTCTTGTTGCATCCAAATCTAGATACAAAAACCTTCAAATCAAACTGTTTACTACAAGTGAAGTCTGCCTTGAATAATTCAGAAAGCAACGGGAAGCTGGAAGTAGGAGAAAAAGAAGAACAGGTTTTGTTTTTTAAATGAAATGTAGAGTTTCAAAAATAATGTCATAAAAGCTCTAAAGGACTCTTTCTTTCCACATAAAAAGAAACATCTGGCTCCATAATAATGGATGGGGAATGCCGACCCCATTGAGGGAGGGGAATCGGGATTCTGCTCTAACGTGATTGATTCTATGAACACAACTACAGAGATAAAGGCAGATAGAGCTGCAACACCTGATGAAAGATCCAATGTGTTCAAAATATATTTGATTCTTCACAGGAGTATTAATTCCTAAAACTTCAGTATAATAATCTAAGAAGTTCCTGTAAGGTATTAGGGATCCTGAATTTGACCTGGGTAACTTACTTTTTGTACCAATAGAACAGCTACCCAGAGAAATACCTGTGCTTGTTCCCTAGCGCACTGCAATGCCACCACAACAAATGACCAAAGGATGGTATTGCAACTACTGACGCAACAAGGATCACAGGCAGTTAGCCTGGTTTATAGGTCTGGGCAACACAATTTCAAAAGTTATTTGCACCCCACAGTATAAAAAAGATACTGTCACTATTAGGAGAACATAAGTGGGCTTTTATGAACTAAGGCAAGAAAACCATAAAATGGCTCACTGGAAAGTGAAGGTCTTGCCCAAATGAAGAGAAGAAGGAGAGGGGGAATGGGAAAACTGATTCAAAAAGAGGTGGCAAGAGATTAAGTTCTAGGACTGACTCACATATTAAAAACCAGTAAGTCACTAGATCTGGATGGCATGTATGTGTGGGTCTTTAAAGAATTCAACTATACATTGTCTCACCCAAAGATCTAAGTGTGGTTGGTAATTGTTCAGTGGAAGTAAAAGGAGCCTGTTTTCACCATTCAAATTAGTTCTGATTTTCTAAAAGCATTAAAAAATCTTTTTCAAGCACTGTCATTGTCAAAACCATTATTCCATGGACTACAAAACACTGAACTTTTATAAGAGAGCATTTTACTCTGCTTGCAGCTCTTCCAATGGGTATTTCCATGTAAAAAATAAATAAATGAAGAATGTTTATCCTGGCGATCCTGTATTCTTATGGCTTTTTTATTGCAAAATTTTTTAGCAATATTTGACGCATCGCAGATTGTATATTAGGATAGCAGCTGCAGGACTGGTTTACCTCCTGTTAAGAAGCACTACATAGACCTGGCCTCTGCAAAAGGCAGGTCTACACATTACTTTCAATTGCGGGTAGACCTGTCCTCTGCGGAAGCCAGGTATACTCAGTGCTTCCTAACTGGAGATAGACCAGACCTCTGAGCAGCTTCTGTTATAGCATACAATCTACAAAGCTTCAAAGATTGCTAATTTAAAATAAAGAAACAAAAAGAAAAACCACATACACTTAAAATGGCCATGGCAACATGGAGGCTCCTGAACAGGGAAGAAAATGGCGGGTGCTACTATACAACAAGGCAAGTCTTGCTGATAGTCATCTGATGCACTATAAATGCTCTCTTATCAAAGCTCAATGTTTCACAGTGCACAGAATGGTTTTGACAACGCCAGCGTTTTAAAAAAATTCTTTAATGCTTTTAGAGAATTGGAAGGGAGGACTAAATAGACACTAGGACCATAGTGGAGCATTCCACTACAAAGAAGGTCCAGGAAGAAGCAGCAGATTAAATCAGAAATTTCCTGAGATCTTTCAGTGAGACACAGTATACTAGTCATATTCTAACAATAATATGTAATACTAAAATCAGTCTTCCTTTCAGAGGACTAGAAAGTACCAAACATAAAACCAAACATAAAAGGGATTCAGAAGGAGAGACAGAAAATTACAGGCTACTTAGCCTAATGTCTGTTTTAGGTAAGTTGACTTAAACCATTATTAAAGACAAAATTACTAAGTACACAGAGAACTCACACTAAGAAAGAATCAGCGTGGCTTCTACAATGGGATGCCTGCTTCACTAGCCTTTTCTTGTTCTTTGAGAATTGTACTAAATATATGAATAAAAAAGAGCAAGTGAACTGGGGTGCTGTGTGGTTTCCGGGCTGTATGGCCGTGTTCTAGCAGCATTCTCTCCTGACATTTCGCCTGCATCTGTGGCTGGCATCTTCAGAGGATCTGATCCTCTGCCTGCCCAGCTGAGTGATAGGTGTGCCCACCTTGCTGAAGCTGGAACTCACTTCCAACCATTTGTACAACAGGAAACTAATAATTTCCATCACTGATGGGAATGAAAACAGGGTTGCACTTACCTGTACCTGTTTTTGATTGAATGCCTTTCATGCAGGCACACACTGGGACTGTGAAGGCCTGCCAATGGAGAAGAACCTTCTACTTAAAGGAACTGAAAAGGCACCCTTCCTTCCTGATGGATGAGATGGCATTTTCCACCAAAACTGTTGTGTGCCAACAGGGAGGAGCACCATTCCCCCTCAGTTCTCCTGAGCTACCACAGCATGCCACAGAAATGTACAAAAAAACATTCACAGCAGGGCAGGAAGGAGGGAATGCGTTCCTGCACAGAAAACATTAGCTGAGCAACAGTTACAGGTAAGCACAACTCTGTTTTCATCTTAGGGATAATCCTGCCACAGATCTGGTGGAAACGGTGTTGGTCACAGAACACTGTACAGAAGAAATAGAGAAGAGACAGTGTGCGGCTTTTTTGACAATTTATGAGGAAGACACTGCTTCTGGGGAAGTTCACCTTTTGAGAAAGCTTCCTCCAACTGTATTGTCGAAGGCTTCAGATCCTCTGAAGATACCAGCCACAGATGCAGGCAAAACGTCAGGAGAGAATGCTGCTAGAACACGGCCATACAACCCGGAAACCACACAGCACCCCAGCTTCCTCCAACTCCTACAGACATGGTAAAACAGTGTAAAAGGGGCTGACAATAGCACTGGATCCTTTTCTAAAGCAACTGGTTCTGATGAATTCGTTTCTGGAACTGTGGGTGTAGGTTTGTGTTCTTTCCGATAGTGCAGAACTGATGACTTATCCAAGGGCTTAATTTCTAACCTGTTTTTTAGTTGGAGAATCCAAGGTGCTATGGCGTGATGGGGCAGGGACTGGGACTGATGATGTAGTGGAACCAGTGCCTGGATAATTCTTAGGGTTTTTTTGAGCCATTCTCAACACTGCAAAACCACAAACACTTAATGGAATGGAAACAAAACCAACTACAAAGAAGAAATGCAAAGAACACCTTAAAACAGAATTTCTCTTGTCCATAGCGAAGAAAGAAATGAGGGAAATGGCACCCCTCCATCCTGGTGGGCTGCAGTTTCACCAGGAAATAGAAGACCTCTTCAGGTCTTCTCCACAGCCAAAATGTGCAGGATTCTTGGCCTTTTGCCTAAGATCAAGTGCAATGTGGGACTGCATAGAAGAATGAAGATAAACTGTTGCTATTTCCATAAAAAGTGGAAATTAAAAAAATTAATGCGTATACTTAACGAAAACTGGTTAAAAAAATGAAGATGACTTCCCAGAAGTCAACAGGACTACTTTCCTTTGTGATTTTTATGTTAAGAATAGCGGTTCATTTTGTGTAATGGATTAATGCTTTATTCATTCTCTGCATGGTATAAGAGCATTTTGATCACTTTAGTTAGCAGAAACTAATCAAAGTGTTTTATGACTTTATATTAAGTTCACAAAGAAATGATTATATTTCAAGTAATTCTTCCTGAAATTAAAAAAAAAAAGAAATACACAGTTTGGTTATAAAGTTAAAAACCACCTTTTATCTTAGTAATTAGAATATAAATCTTAGCTATTGCAGACAAATTTACTGATAGCTAAAGGTACTGTGCAAACCGCTATTCTTCTAGACAATGTTAATGAATGCACAAAAATATAGCACTATTAGAAAGCTGTACTGGTGAAGGAATAAAGAGATTATTTTTTTAAAGTTGAAACTGCCCACTTCTTGTCATAAGAATTTGTAACAATGCCATCATTATACCAGAGCCCACGGACATTATCCTTATTTTAAGTCCACTGACTTCAATGGACATAGAAGGGTATGACTCTGATTACAAGTGCATTTTCAGTCATATATAAAATGTAAATGGAAAGACGCCTTTCTGACTTTTTTGTGCGTAAAGTGCTGTCAAGTTGCAGCCAACCTATGGAGATTCCAGCAAGAGGATTTTAAAGCAAGTGAGAGGTAGAGGTGGTATGCCATTGCCTTTTCCTTTCTCTTCAGAGTCTTTCTTAAATATCGCCCATCCTTAGCTTCTGAGATCTGATGAGATTGAGCTACACCACGCTGCCTTCCCTCCCTACCATTCTGACTACTTTGTTTCATTTACTTGCATTAAGAAGCTGTCACTGAAAAGCTCTGACCTTTATTCCTTTACTTCTCTACGGCCGTTTCTGCATGGCGGCCTTGATTTATGGGGTTCCCAGGTCGGGCGTATTCCATCTCAAGCACATTGAACGGTCCCAGAAACAGCCGGAGAAGACAAGAAGGCCGGCATGAGCTGCCGTCGCCCAGCTGACCTACCGTAGCCCGTCAGCTGGCATCAGCCGCAGGGACCTGGGGACACGCTCCCCTTGCCCTGCGCGAGTGCTCTGGTGTCACAGGGCACGGGGCCGTGTCCCCAGGCCTCAGCGACGTGCCGGAAGGCCACGGACACGGTAGGTAGAGGGTGGAAGGGTGCCTTGGAGCCACTGCCGTTCACACGGCAATGGCTCCAAGCTGCCGTTTCCCATAAACCTCGCTTCCCAAGCAAGGTTGGGAAACGGCGGCTTCGCGCCGCTCGGGCGGCGCGGCTGCAAAGCAGCTGCACCCCCTGTGCAAATGGCTCCCTGGGGACGGCGTTTTTGCCGTCCCCAGGGTGCCATAATCCGCCTAACTCTCATGTGTCAGAAAATCCACTGTTCCCTCTATCAGCGCTACCTGCTTCTCTTCTGTTGTGCCTTACAGTTGGAACTGCTTCCCAGAACATCTGTGTGGTGCCATCTCTCTCTGAAATCTATCTCTGCCATGAAACCTTTGGAACAATCCTTTAAACCCCTTCCCCTACTGAATTAAGACATTACACCTGAACACCAAGCCAACAGATATTCTTCCTGTTTACCCGTGCCTCTACCTCCTTTCTATCCCTTTGTTGTCTGTCTGTCAGATTTTAAAGAGACGTTTCTTCTTGTATCCTAAATAATGTGTGCAATCAATCTTTGCCACAATTTATTGTGAGCTTAAACACAGTGAAGCTATCTGACAGCTTTCACTATGGCAAGTTATATTTTCAGCAATGTTTAAATTTTCATTTTATGAGTATAATTATGAACTAAAAGGTCTGTGTAAACACTGGGATCACACTAATGATCTACAGTTAATATAGCATTTCATAATGATTCCAGCAGGGAAGAACTATCATGAAATCACTAAACTGGCAAACAAGAGGGTAGAACCCTTCTTTTCTATAATGCTTGGTGACACTGGCATACGTTTGACAACAAAACTAGACATTCACAGAGCTAGCATAGTTTAGTGGCTACAGTACTGGTCTAGGATCTGGGAGAAACAGGTATGAATCTCCTGTTCTGCCACAGAAGCTTGCTAGATGACTCTGGGCCAGACACGCACTCTCAGGCAATCCTACCTCACAGGGTTTTTGTGAGAATAAAACAGAGAGAACAATGATGTAAGCTACTTTGGGTCCCTATTGGGGGAAAAGGTGCACTATAAATGAAATAAATACTCATTAAGCAATATAGAGCCTTTAAAAATTGTGTCAAAAACCTCAAAAGTCATGCATTTTGTGTGAATAACCAAATCTGAAACCTAATAAATACTTAAATTGGTATTTAGTGTAATTTTATCTAGGCATTAGTCATTCACTAACGGAACAAAAAACCTATTCAAATTTTAGATCATTCTTCAAATGTGTACAGTGATATTGAATTTAACATGCTAATGTTCATAAATCAAACCATTTCAGAAGCGATCTGCCTAATTAATGCATTTACTGAGTGCATCAGTATGCATTACATACTAAAATCTGCAAATTTCTTTTGAAGTGCTAAATGGTGATACGGTACTGAACTATTTTACCTCTTATTATCAGAAGTCTTTTACATCTTTAGGAAAGAAAGTCTTCAGTACAAGTACATGTTTGTGGTTCAGTGGAGTTATTTATAGTGATTTAGTTTTAACAGCAAATATGAGATTATATTATCAATGCTTGCCTGCCCTCACATTCACACAGCCATTAAGAAGGAAAAGAACTAGCAGAAAAATTGGTTTTTTATATCCCACTTTTCTCTACCTTTAACAAATCTCAAAGCAGCTTAGAAACTCCTTCCCTTCTCATCCCCACAACAGTCACCTTTGTGAGTTAGATGGGGCTGAGAGAGTTCTGAGAGAACGATGACTAGCTCAAAGTAACCCACAGTCTTAAAGTGGAAGAGTGGGGTTCTCCAGATTGAGTCATGATTCTCCAGGTTACAGTCCACTGGTCTTAAGCACTATACCATGCTTGCTCTCGAAGCAAACTAGGTCCAAAAAGTTGGAGAGCAAAAAATAGGATATAAATTTATAGTGCAATACTAAACAGCATTAACCCTTCAAAGTCCTCTGAAGTGCCGCATTTTTCTCCTCACCCAATATTACCGAATAGTTTACAGTACCATGTAGTTGGAAATTTATGATGCTGGACAGAGAGAATTATTCCTCTTGCATATTTCAGCTTGAGTTCATTTATCCACAAACTCAGCATGAAATCATTTTAACAGGACATCTTTGTTGAAGAACAAGCCACTGTGACATCCTTTCGAATTCTACAGGATTTTTTTTTCTAATTGGAGGAGAGAATCATATACTTGGCAGGACTTCTTTACTTTTTTCCCCTGACTGTAAGAAGAAGAATAGCTAACAGATGAAACACAGCATCAAAGAAAACACTGAAAAATCTTAAATAAAGTCTTTCTTTTGAATTATAATAGAGAGATGACTATAAACTTAATATAAAGGAACAAGAGTTTTATTAGTTTAAAAAGTGGATTTTCTTAGGTTTCTTCAATTGGCTAGTACATTTATCATTCTTTAAAAATATTAAAAGTTTTAAATAAGAAGGGCATAAAAAGACTTGGAAGCAGAACCCTTATTTGCTGTGGCATAACAAAAACTGACAGCAGAATTTAGATTAAATAGGTATAATATTATAGTCAGCAATACTATATGTTCAATTATACAATTTTATACACAATTTAGCATATTAATTCATGAGGTAAGGCAGGGAAAATGTACAAGTTATGATGAGTAGAAACACAAAATTAATTAGGATTAAAACGGAACTGTTTTCCAAAAGTACACATGGCATTGAATTTCTAAAAATCAGGCATACTGATAAGAGTTACCAAGAAACTGAATCTCTGTTGGACATCTTTTTGCATGAGGAGATGTATATAGAGCTCACTATGAGTCAATTTAAAAAGCCATTCCGACATGGGGAAAAACGGTTGCATGTACTGTAAAAAAAAATAGCCAGAAATGCTCCGTATTATCGATACTCTCTTGGAATATATCTGGGTGGTACCACCATTTAGGTGACTCTGATTTAATGGAATTTTTAGCTGGTTTCAATATTATTTTGGTTTCAATATTATTTTGGTACAAGAGACGTGATATTTTGGACAAGTAGTGATATCCATCTCGCAGATTACGTCTCCTTTCCAATACGGGCATTTAGGCTAAAAGTCAAAGGGAGGATGAGAGCGTGCATGTGCATCTTTGTTTCTCTTAATGCAGAAATAACTGCAGTTGCTTTAAATTCATGCCCGCCTTTGGCTCAGGCCCTACTGAGATCACAGGCCAATGCTCACTTGATGAGAATTGGTCACGATTCCACCAATACATATTCCAACTCGAGCAAGAACATCCTCTGATGCCAGTTGTCATTGCAGGTGATTTTAATGCCAGGATTATGCCAGATTTAATGCCAGAAAATGACGTAGTCCTCCATCAAAAATGTGGCCTAAATATGGACGAAATTCAATCAGACACCATATCTCTACGCAGATCGTCCAGAGATCATACCCTAAATCAAGCCGCTCCCCATCTGATCGACCTTTGCTTACCAGCAAATAGGGTAATTTTAAATGGCCTTCCCCCTTTTGATTGTCCTGGAAATTACACGTTCAGATCTGCACATGCAGCGAGAATGAAAAAATAAGAACACACTAAGTATAAATGCAGATGAAATGACAGGTTTTGAAATCTACATAGAACACAAGTCTAATAACAGTAATATAAGAAATAATATTATCAGTATTTTTATCTATTATCAGTATTTCTGTCTATTGAGTGCTGGAACACTTTAATTAGAAAAGGAAAAGGAGAATCTATACAGATGTATATTTCATGAACTGCCACAGGGCAAGCCACTGTAATGTGAGGAAACCTGTCAATATATACTTAAAGCTAAACCTTACTTAAAACAGATTTGTGATGTCACAGTTTTGGACAATTACATTCAGGACCAGCTTAAACTTCTCTTGAGACCAACTTAAAGCCAAGTTCTGCTTTCTCTTAACATTGCTTCAAGAAATATTTATTTATAATGCCACCTTATTGTTATATGAAATATACTGGTCGCCAATCCAGAAAATATTATCTCTGCTTAAGTCCCACTGGGTCGAAGGTGCTCAAGAATGACTTACTTTCTTGGAATCAACGGCATTTCCCCCAGTATTAATATTAAACTGTCAAAAAAAAAAAGAATGACAAAAACAGTCTTTAGACAAGGGGCTTAGGTTTAAGTATTTAACTGAATTTGAAAAATAAAATAAAATTAACCAACTAATATTTTTCAGGAGACAAAGATCAGTCCACACAGTACACATACTCTCATACACATTCAGCTCATTTTCACATTCCTCACTCTGCCCTCCCTCACATCCAACCACCACTTAACTACTTCCTCACCCATATTCCACACCGGTATGGAACAACCTTGAATGTAACAGACAGCAGGAGGGAGGGAGAGGGAAGGGACAGAGGGGGAGGCATGCAAGGGAAGAGAAGTGAGGGAGGGGAGAGAGTGAGGGGTGGTGTGCAATGGACAGGAGGGAGGGGCCACCCAGCCTAGATTCCCTGAATATTGAAGGAGGGGGAGGGGTGATATGCAAGGGAAGAGAGGGAGGGAGAGGGAAGGGACGGAGGGGGAGGCATGCAAGGGAAGACAAGTGAGGGAGGGGAGAGAGTGAGGGGTGGCATGCATTTCACCACAATAACCCACAGCAACGCGTGGCCAGGTACCACTCGTACTAGTATATTGAAGACTAATCAGGCCTCACTGTCAGAAAAAGCAGGAGAGTGATTTATGATTGTAATCATCCCTCATCCTGATAATAAGTGCTTGTAGGAGAGTGTGAAAGACCTGACCAGATCTTTGGGTGGTAGCAATCCTGATACCTGAACCAGTACTCAAAACTCAAAATATTTTTAAAAAATATTTTTTATTAAAAGAATAGTGGTAAAACAAATTTTAAAATCATACAGTGGACGCAAAATCATAAGGTGCATTTCAAGTGCAAAATAAAATAACAAAGAATATAACTTGCTTACTAGAAAGAATACTTGCTGAAAAGTTACTATAGAAGTTCTCAGTACATTTGTTAAGTTCATTAAGCAAAACTAGAGGCTGAACATCGTCAAACACAAACAAAGGAAAAGGAAGGAATAACTGATAACACTAGCTAATTTATGCCCCTAGCTAGCCACATCAGATAATTATCAATAAACCAATCACAGTGGTCCAAACCGTCTCGTGACAAGCTCACTCTTTCCCTTCTCCAAAACCAAAACCTATCCAATTAAGAAACCAGTTGCATCTGGAAGAAAATAATGAGGATGATCTCAGACAAGCTAATTGGACTGATGACCTTGGATTAAGGCACACTGATCTCCAATCACCAAGACCTGCAGTTTGAGCATTTGTGGAATTGTGAGAAAGGAAAAATAATTTTTGTTAGACCTTTTAAAATTCGAGATGGATTCTCGCTGGATATACTAGATAGTCATTCTTTTGACAGGGGGTGCTAAATAATTGCTAAGGTATCAGGTATGGTTTTTTCTAAAGTAACCCAGTTTCATGAATGTAGGCACATGATTATTAGCTTCCAAGCATATGAAAACTTGCTTCCAAATTCATACAGCAGCATCAACACAAGTCTCTTTTTCAAGAAGCTGCTTATGAACTGCCCCCAGTCCTTGTTTTCACTTTAGTCTTTTGGAATGACAAATGATACATGGTGTGCAAATCAATGATCATTATTGCGTGATTAGTACTGACAAATGCGTAATAGCATTAAAATCATCACAATTTTTCCTCTTTAGTGAGATTTAAATATTTCTTCTTAACCAGAAAATGGGGTTAGCTAGATACTGTTTGCAAAAAAAAGTGTTTTTAGACTCTGTTGCTTCAGGGAGAAAAGGCAACATTTTCAAAGCTAAAGTTTCTATTCTGTGACTAGCACATCAAAGATCCCAGCATTTCATCTCAGTGCTCAGAAATAAACAACTAGCAGATATTAGCATTAGTTTCTCATTCTGTTTACAGATAACACTTATTTGACACTCCACTCACAAATATCTAAAATATATCCTAGAGCTAATACTTAATTAAAACATATAATTAAAATAGTATTTTCAATCAAATAATAATATATTATGGACAGAGACATGAATTTTGAAAAGCTACAACAATGCACACAGACTGCATATTTGCATCCAAAAAAAATAATCTTTGATTTCACTACAGATGGGAGTAAATTCAGCAGAGCGTATCTAGTGTACAAAGGCATAGTAGACTACTTAACAACTCCAGAAAGGATAGGTTAAAACTTGAATTAATGACTGGGGGATCCATATGGAAGTTTGAAATTTTTGATTAGGGGACCAGCTACCGAAATTGGGAAACTGCACTCTTACTCTATTTACTAAATGCCAGTCAGAAAATGAATAGCATTCTTCAATTTATTTCATAAAACATTTATATCCAGGCTTTCTCCATGGCACAAGACATAATGAAAACATTATGCTGCTATAATACCTCAAATTCTCCCATAACCTAATAAAATTCAATAAAATTCCTATAGCTTACACTCCATTAGAAGGTTTAAGCAATTTGAAAATGACCATTCATAAGCACATAGTCCATGTCTGTTAATGAAACAGAATGCAATCATCCCATATCTAAAATCAAAATGCAACTCCCAAACAAAACTGTATTTGGGCCAACAGCCACAAATATGAATGCTTTTAGCTGTAAAAGCAGCAGAAGTTTTGTTATAGTGGATATTAAATTGGACTTATTTTTGAGCATAACAGCGGGTCCACCAGGCTTTGCATTTTTTAAAGAGTGAACAGTTCTTGTAGACAGTCTCAGAGAGTAGCCATGTTGGTCTTCAGTAGAATAGCTAGATTCAAATCCAGTAACATCTTAGAGATCAAAAGATGTTGGGAATAGACTTTCAAGATTCAAAGCTCCCTGCAGTGAGATCTGTCTCTTGAAAGATTATACCTAATTTTTTTTTTGTTTTTTTCTAAGGTGCTACTGGACTCAAATCTAGCAGTTCTTATAGAACACATTTTGCAGAAACACAAACAGCAATAAAAAGGAGATGTGTTATTTTTACCAGAGTTAAGCATACCCATAAATGTTTTCAGAAGCCAGGTTTAATTTGACTTAACTAAAAAAAGAATGAAGGGATATAAATGTACTGCGTATAATCCAAAAGGTAACAATACGATACAATAGAATCCAAAAGCAACCCAAAAAGCAAAACAGATTACCAAAATCCCACTTGAATGCCCGAAATTCCACATACAATAGAAAAAAGAGCTTACATTTTAAACTAGTTCCTCCAGCTGTCCCTTTAATATCAATTTGATCTGTGAGAAATTATCAGATGATGTTATCTAACTTCATGTCATGAAAAGCTTCAACTTCCAAGTTTACTCATGTGAAACCTCTATTAAAGTATCAAGCTATTTTTCTTGCCCAGTATGCATCCTTCGCCCAAACCTCCACCTGATAAGTCTGACATAGTAGCTTAATGATGCAATCCTAAGTATGTATACTCAGAAATAAGGTCTGAAATCTATGGGGGCTTGCATCCTAGTACTAACCGTGTCTAGAACTGCTTTGTAAATCAATTGCACAAAGCAAATGCTAGCCAAATACAAATTTAACCATCCTTGTTTTGCAGTTTCTTGTTTCTTAATTTATGATAAAATGTTTACAATTTTATGCAAACAGACCCCTTTTGCATTTGGTAAATAAATTGTATTAGAATTATTCACTTTAGGAGTATATATCATCTGGCTTGACAAGTCTGCTTCTATGCCAGAGACCTATGGCTGGTTCAGAGCCAGTGAGTCAAAGTCCTTAAATTATAATACAACTTTACAGATCACCAAGACTTCAGGTGCATTACTTTACGATATTACCAGACATCACTAACAGACCCGTTCAAAGAACTCTGGGGACGGGGTTGGCGCCACTGCCCACCTTGAGAGAGTTTTCAGGAGGTGCAGCAGGGAAAAATTCAGAAGCCTGTGCTGCAGCATTCCCAGCACCAAAGTTTGACTAAAATGGGCTCCACCCCCAGGAGCACCCCAACACCTCCCCCCTGTGGTGGCACTCAACCCAACAATTCTGGGTTTCGTCACTACAGAACTGTGGGGCAGCCAGATGCTGCCGTCTTTGCCTGCTCCAGTGTGTGTGTGTGTGTGGGGGGGGTGCCCATTATGCCAGCATAAGGGAGCACAGACGCTGGCAGGAGCCCATGCCACATCCAAGCAGTGGTTCACCTTCCCCTTTGGATTGGGCTGTTAGTTACATGTATGAAATAAAGCTCAAAATAGAACCAGGGATGTCCAGATCCATTCCAAATGCAACCAGCATTATGTACACTGCATTGTCCTTAAATCTCCATTTTTTCCTACTGATTCAATGGTCACCTTGTGTAAAATGACATCGCACTGAGACATGACGTGTCCCAAGTGGTTACAGAGAAGGGATTAGTGATAACCTCAAGGGGATCTCAAAGTCCATCATGCATGTCACTAAAGTAAATCTAGGAAACCCAAACAAAATCACCATTCTGCCATGATGCTTGATCTTGAGTCAGTCACACTCAACCTAACCTACTTCACAAGGTTGTTATTAAAATAAAATGGAAGGAAGAGCAATGTGAACTTCTTGGAAGAGAAGTATAAAAATGTTTCATAGGAACAAACGCAAAACTATTTTCCAATAGCTCTGTAAAGTAGGCTAGATCAGTAAGCTTTGTAGCTGAGAGGGATTCTGAACTAAAGTATCCTCATTTAATTCAGTTCTCTAGTCACACCACGCTAGTTCTTATTCTTAAATACCCTTGCTAGTTGAGGTGTAAAAGGTCAGGTCACATTTGCTAAGACTATTACAACCAGTTGTAAGTGAAAGGGTGGGGGGGAGAGATGTGATAACCTTATAAGCATGTTACCTGCCTGTTCCTACGTTCACACTGCACAAAAACTAGCGGTGGCATGAACGTATGCATTGCCTTAAACTTTGTAAGCCTGTTAAATAATTGGTTTACAGCTGCTACTGCCTGACTGCATTCTACCCTCCCCCATTTAAAAAAATTAACCAATATAATGGACTCTTAACCAATATAAATAAAATTATACAGGCAACAGAGAAGCACAATGGATTATTATTAGTTTTGCTATTCTGACTAAGGGAATTCAGTTGCTCCAGAAGATTTCAGTCATGTACAGTGAGTTTTCACAATAAATATAATCAGTGCAATAAATAGGAAAAAATTATTTAGAGTATTTATACATTGCCTTTCCATAGACCTGCTCATGGTGGAATTTATTGGGGTGGGGTCATTTTGCAGCTCCAGCCATCCTCCATCCTTAGCCAGCTGCTAGTAAGCACACACTCATCCTATATTTACCTGGCAGTGGTGGAACAATACACCCTGATCCTCAACTCAGTTAGTGATAAGATCTCCTTCCACTAATCTACACAGATCGAGAGTCTGATAGGGAGTGACCTTATACTCCAGATGGATCATATTCTTATCACCAGCATGGCCAATTGGCCATGCTGGCGGGGCTGATGGGAATTGTAGTCCATAACATCTCTGGAGTGCCAAAGGCCGCTTCACCACTGCCAAGCAGAGGAAGTGGTTTGGCACTAGATAGGATTCATTTACTGCCAGCATATTGGCCTGGCCAGTGCTAAGGGCCATGGAATTGTAGTCCATAACATCTGGAGTGCCAAAGGTTCGCCACCACTGTCATAAGTCATAGCAAATGGGGAAAAATTCCTCACCTTTTCACTATGTCAAAATACTGAAGAAACAAAAATGTATTCCTCAAAACAATTAAGTCTTGGCACCCTGTAGAAGGAAGGGAAGGCAGCATGGAATAGCCTGATTTTATCAGATCTTGGAAGGTAATCAAGGTCTGTACTTGAAAGGAAAGATTGCAGAGGAAGGCAAAAGCAAAGTGCTTCTTACTTGCCTTGAAAGTTCCTTGCTGGGGTCACCATAAGTTAAGTCCCAACAAGTCACAGCTGACATGGGAACCACAAAGGCTTTTCAAGGCAAAAGAGGTTCAGAGGTGGTTTGCCATTGCCTGCCTCTGTGTGGGCTGAGAGAGTTCTGAGAGAACTGTGACTGACTGAAGGTCACCTAGCAGGTTTCAAGTGGATGAGTGGGGAATTGAGTCCCATTGTCCAGATCAGAGTTTGCCACTCTTAACCACTATATTTCACTGGTCATTAATCTTGATCCATCTTGATACAGTTTTACCAGTTTTGTTCATTCCATATTACAACTTTATGAGACACATCTCAAGACAACTTGGGCATGTTTTCACTGACGAAAGTACTAAAAGAAAGGATTTTTTTTAATGTACCATGGAAGAGGGATAATACAGAGACTGTGACCTGTACAGTTGAGTTATGGTTGGATAGGTGAATGTAAAACAGATACCTGGGTCCTCTAAAGTAAACAGAACAGTTCTTACCTGTATAACTAACAACATTAATAAAGCACCAAATACATAGTATGCACTAAAGGCTACTGCATACTGAACATCCCTCACTGACAGAACCTATTAAACAAAGCCTATGAAGAGAAATAGGCCACATACAGCATATTGCATTGCTATAAACTGGCAGTAGAATGCTGGTAAGGGCAATGTACTTCAGGAATGTGTATCCATTACACTTCATTCACTCACCCATTGCTGCCCTTAGTTCCATTAAGAAAAAGAATAGTCATTTCCCTGGCTTTGTCCTGAAAGACAACTGCTATGCTTAATATACAGAGGGTTCGGGGCATAAAATAACAAGCATGGAAAGTAACAAACCTTGAGGCTTTTGTGAAGCCCCAAAGCAACTTTAATATTTGAGGACAAGCTTATACAGCTGTGAGAAAAAGATGCTGAAAATAGAGGGCTGAAATTTAATAAATCTACAGGAGGAGATGGTATTTCTCAGATATTATAATGCAATGAACCTAGAAATATGATCCAGGATTTTTCGCCAGTCAGTGCTAAAACATCCTAACCCAAAACACCACACATAAGGTATTCCACTTCTTAATTAGCTTCATTAGAACTAGGTCAGATTAAGGGATGAGCTTGAGGTCAATACAAAATGCCTGCGCACTATATTCTGAACACATCTTCTAACATCAACATTGCATCTTTCTCCTCTGCTCTGTTATCCTGGCCACCAACTTTGCTGTAAGAGAATTCTGCAATAATCAGAAACACTTGAAAGTGGCAGGAAAACACAAGATAATACAACCATTCAAATCAAATGACATAACTAATAATTATGAAGTAACCATTTATTTCTGGTTGATCATTTCTCGGCAAATTTAGATGTCATCTGTACGATGCATATCAATCCATAAATTTTTAATTCCATAAATTTTAAATTCCATAAATGTGTAAAATATTGCAATGTTATATGCTAACGGAGTTATGAATGATGCATTTTTGTTGTTAAAACAGTAACATTATTTTTAGATTCCCTTTATCCCTTCCCTTTTCCATTTTTTCCGAAAGGAAAAAGGAGGAAGAACAACTGTTCACCATGGTGTCAACATATACAGAAATTTTACATGTCTTACTGTAACTGGCCCAATGTCACCCAATGAGCTTCATGGCAGAGTGGTGATTTTAGCTTGGGTCTCCAAGGACCAAGTTTAACACTTTAACCAGTACATCACACTACAGAACCAGGCATTTACTCTTTCTCTAGATCCAACTGAGATCCATTCATTTAAATAAACTGTGAATCTATCTAATGAGTGAAAGTCTACTGTGTAATATGACAAACAGTCAAAAAGGAGCATGCATAACTGTTTCTATAGATACATGAACAGACAAATATAACTTTATCTAGAAAGACATACTGAAGTGTACACATTTCACCAAGCATAATGTTGATCGTATAATGTTCACAGTGAGAGCAAAAACTGACACTACAAAATCTAGGTTTGACAAAACAAGACTAATTGGGGATTCAGAATGAAACAACTCTTTCTCTAATACATAAGAGTTACCAAAGAAATCAAACAGATGTCTGTAATTTTTGCTCCACATCAGAACTTCACTCCTTTTCCAACTGTTTTGAAAAAATGTGCTATTCTCCTGCAGACATTGAGCTGGGCTACTTAAAGCTTTCTACCTTACTTGATGTCACAAATAAAATAATCATGTAAAGAGCTTTGCCCATTCTAAATAGAGAAAAGATTAGAAGAGAGTGGCGGCCTTCTTTCCCTTGGTTCCAGAGGCAGCATATAGAATGGACCATTGGATACTTACTATGAATGGTCTTTCTCCTTGGAGGACAGGAGAACGAACAGGAGGATTCTGCACATTTAGTAAGGTCTTTAGAAACTAATTGGCCTTGGCTAAATACATTTTGGTAGAAGAAATATGCAAACAGCAAACTGGTCAGCAGCCTCTATACTGTTAAGAGATTACAAATCACATACATATAGTTCAGAAGACACAGCCTTTACAAGAAGAGTGCTACAACATGTAGCAGACATATAGATGATGAGGCATAATCTGGAAGGTCCCAAGCAACATGTCCTCCTGTCTAAGAGGGAGAACAGACCATTGGATACTTAATCATAAATAGTCCTTCTCCTCAGAGGACATCTTGGCCTTCCCAGTCTCTGTATGTTTTAAATTTTCTGCTTCTTGTCCATGAGATATTAGTTTTCTAGTTTTACACAAGTTACAGTTAGTTCTAATTGATTTGTTGAACTGTTATCAGAGTTACCTGAACTGAGGAAAAGTGATTCCCAGTACAGGAGACAGGAAGTGGAAAGAATTTGTTCCTGCCTCCCTGAAGGAAGGGTGGCAATCACCGAAGCACCTCCTGCCTTAGAGGAGAAACTGCATGTGCTGTCACTGTGCAGAAGTTAGGTCAGCCAATCAGGCACCTGAGCTAGCAGCGAGGGCGGCGGGGGGGCGGGGAGGAAGCAAAGCTTTAAAAAAAATTGGAGGAAGCTACAGTCTTCACTTTGGTCCACACCTCCCCTATTTTTCTGGCTGCTGCTGGAGGAAGGTGGGTGCAGGCAAGTTACTTGATGTTGAATCCATGCCCCATGCTGCACCAATGCTCCTATGATTGTATTCAACAAAACTGTGGTCAGTTTTTATTCCAGTTGTGTTCTCTAGTTGGTTTGCTCTCCCATTATTGTTCTCCCTGGGACCACAATATCAGTTTCATATATTATAGTACTAATTCCCCAAAGCAAAGAACTTTAAGTAAAAAAACAACACCCTACAATTCATTTAAACACTGATTTTGAATATCACAACACATTGTGACTAGTTTGTAATCAGGAAATTGTCAATCTCTTGGTAGAACTTGGGTACATGGTAGAATGTACCAAGCCTGAAGTTTTATTGGCACATTCTTGTCACAGCAACTTTGTAATTAAATCTGAATAAAGTCAGTTAAGAAAGTCAATAAAAATTGATGCACTGGACATCTCTGAGACTGCTTATGAAGCATTGGTGGTGGCACAAACAAAAGCCCCAAGATAGCTCAAATGTACCAATTATAAGCACAGTGATAGTGCCTCAAGTCAGTGCTATTACAATTATGATCTTTTGAGGAGAGGTGTCTGGGCTATGTTCTATTTCTATGTTGCCACTGAACAGTAAATGATCTTTTGCAAAGCATCAGGGCTCTCCCTTCCCCCCATCTTTAGTCTAAATTGCAATGCCCTATGGTTATATCACTAACTAGTTTGCTGCAGGCCTTTATTACAGGTCAACAACTCCAAGTGTTCCTCTAGTCTTTTAAGAGCCCTTTTAGTGCAAGCAACAACTAACCACTTGGGTATTTTACTGAATATACATATGCTAGCCTTCTACATCCACATCTGGTCATACAAGCCCTCATTAATTTATTTAAGACATGAAGTTTTGGCATCATAAATTTATTGTGGGTGGGAATACTGTAGCAGGACACAGCTGTACCATTAATTCCTATGAATGTGATTAGGAGACATACCAAAAATTACTAAGTCACTGAGAATTTTGTAGTCATACAAAAAATTACACTTATAAATAAATATAATAAATACAATCCATTATATTTTTGACGTCCTGAAACATATCATACAGATAGGTACTATTTGCATAGATATGTTCAGTTTTAAAAGGGTTATTTTTAATTTAAGTTAAATTAAATTTTCACTATTTTCTACATTAAGAGGATACCCCAGCTGTAACTTTTGACAATGGAAATTTCCAGATGGCAGAAGCCAATTTCCAATACATTGTAATTGCTTTAATTGGCTTTCCTGTTTACTAATTGATAGGGGTGATGCAGTTCATATACATTAACCTCAATTACAGCCATGATTAAGAATGTCTAAGTAGCCACAGTTAAAATTTAAAGAAAGAAAAGGGGGAAATGTTTCATTATTTGACATTCTAGCCCAAGCTGTCATTGGCACTTTAACAAGACATTCTAATTTCACTTGATGCACAGATTGTGATTCCACTATTTAGTTGCTGGAATGCAACCATATATATTACACAGTTGTTAGGGAGGAACTGAGGCTTTAAGATGTTCTGCAAGCAAAAAAAATCTTTTTTGCTGAATGTTCTGGTAGATGAAACATTTTAATTGCAACACTGATTTGCTCAACCTAGGATTTTTGTTTGTTTATTTTTAAAAAATATATTTCCTTATTTGTGACATTTCTATTTTAAGAGCACCTTCGAGCCTTAATGAACCACATAGTAGACTCCAGAAAATGGCCTGCACAAAATGGGAAAGTCAACAGGAACAGTTTATGGTAAAGATGACATAAAAATCCTCATCTCAGAGATTAATATAATCCAAACCTTCATAGTTCTAATAACACTTCTGAACTAAAATTACACAGGAAAAAAACAGTTTATCTTCTGCAAAATGTAATTCCTCAAACTTCTTAGCTGGAGTACACAAGAGCCTATAAAGTAGAAATATAATAAATTCTACTTGCCAAAAATTCACCATCAAACCTCCAGTTTTATTCCATATTCCCTTCCCCTCACCAATCTAATGTTCAAACTGGGAGCTTTCTGTCCTTTTCTTGGCTTCCAATAAATTAAGTATTATTTGATAGTGAATATGTACTTTAATGCATCCTCATATGTACATTTGTAACTTTTACTGCAAGCCAGTATCTGACCTGTGTCTTACTGCTACCTTTCATAACTCCCTTATAAGGTTTCTTCAGAGAAACACTTATTTGATCCTCCACATTTATTGAAAGTATATGAGAACAAATATATGAGAACAGGCTACTACAATTCATTTTTTTCTAATTATCTAATTGCAAATATAGAATTATTGGTGTTTAGCTAAGGTAAAAAAAATAAAGTGCTGTCGATCAAACAGTATTTGTTTTGGGTTTTTTGGTCTATTAGCTCAGAACATACCACATCATTTCAGATAACCTATTTTTAACTAATATCTCCTAATTTATTAAACAAAAAGTGGTTGCTTTGCAAATTTAATTGAAATAAATATGAGTTTTTAATCATTCAACAAAAATGCGAAGGCACCGAAAGCTCTTAAAAGACATTTCAAAGCACTAGAACTGTCTATTACACAATACATCTATAATTATAGAGAAATCAACTATTCGTATTTTGTCTTTCTCAAAATCAAACCACTGATGCAGTAATTAATGTTTTAAATACTGATATTCCAAATATGACAGGCCTCTTCTTATTAGCAGTAATAACTGTTAGAAATGTCTTTGCCTTTTGCTTAATTAATGTTTTTAACATACATGAATTCCATATCTCAGAGTGGTAGCAGAGAAAAATCTGAAAGTGATAGTAAAGAAAAACTGATGAGTACCTTAGCGACAACAATTACAGGCTCTCATTAGGGTTGTAATTACTTGAAACAAACTGAGATCATTCTCCATTTCAACGAAGGTAATACAGATTAGAAATGTATGTGCACGTGTGATGCAAATGAGGCTCAGAAAGAGAAAGAGAAAGAAATTTCAAGTAGTCTGGGCTGCTATTTGTCATTAATCGTTGCTATTTTAGTGCTGCCTGTTTAATGCTGGTTTTGAAATTTAAGGTGTATTAAGGTTTGATAGGTAGAAAAAATTGTTGCTAAGGATTTTTATCTTGTGATTTTTATTTTGTGAACTGTCAAGGGCATTTTGGAGGAGAAACAGTGCAGATATATCTTAAGTAAATAGTATTTAATGTGCATTATTATTATTATTATCCCTCAGCTATTGGATCATGGAATTTAGCAACATGAAATTGCTGTGGGAGGTCAGCCAGTGCTTTGAGATGCTTAACTATTTCTTCTTTTTATTGTATTCTGAAAGAGGAATAGGAACCCATATCCAGTGGTGCTCAAACTGCAAGTCAGAATCCCAAAATGAGTCTCTTGCAGGTAGGTTTCCACAACAGTGGAGAAGGTGGAACAGGGTAAACTACGAAAGGAGGCTTGGTGACAAATATGTGTTTGCATCTGCATAATGTACTATGGGATATAAACTGTTGCTCAATAATGCAATATACTAAAAAATTAAAAATAACATATACATTTATTCCATGTTAACACTGAGAATCTTGCATTTTTTGTTGAGCTGCCCTGCCCTGAACTGCCCTGCCCTGAACAAGTTTGGAATCAGCGGCTAGACATGGGCAAATAAATTGAAACTTAATCCAGGCAAAACAGAGGAACCACTGATTAGTGATACTGCCAGTCGTTATTGGATAGGCAACCTGTTTTCAACAAAGAATCAGGTCCATATTCTGAAATGCTCAAAAATCTTTCCTTGATGGTAGAAAAGTGAATTATGGAGGAGGTCAGGGATGGTTTTTTTACTCGAGAAGATAATTAACTTGCTATGCCCCTTCTCACCATAAGCAAACATCACCCAAATTACACATGCCTTTGTAATATCCACAATGCGTTTACATGAAGCTGCAAACAAATATCAGGAACCTGCAAGTGGTATAAATTATGTTCATGAAAGAATGATCAAAGAGAAAAATTAGAATTGCCATTTCCCCCGACAGAGGCCCTGTGCCTGTAACAGATACATCCCAGCTGTCTATCACAGCATCTTCAAATTAAACACGTAAACAAACGCATGTCCTTTCACTTATTTATAGCTACATATTCCACTACTTTTAAATATACTTCTTTTATCTTATTGTCATATAATTTTAGTAATGAAAGAAGATAAACTGTGCTTGTATCCTAAAAACTAAGAAATGAGTCTTGTCTTCAAAATGTAAGTGTATCCATTAACCAGTACTTTGAAAAAATGTGTAACGCACTCATCAAAAAAAGTAAGAACTGTCATCTTGATGAAGTACAACTCACATCTCATTAGAATTGAGCACAGAAGCAATATTCCACATAAAAAATGACTGCTAAAATATTCACAATTACCAGCTGTTCAGAATCCATTTTATGTAGATAAAAAAATGTCAAATTTAATTTATCGGATGCTTTCTGCTATCATATTTCTCTACCATTCGTAAAAATGTAATGCACCCATACTAGTATTATATGCAAGGACTGAAGAGGCGAAAAGAACAACACAAATATATGATGTACCAAGGTATAATAACTACATGGATGAATAATCATTCTGAAGTCAGAAAACACCATCCATTTGATTATGTTTTCTGGGCCTCTAGGGGAACACAGATGTATACCCTTATCCTATGAAATATTATTTAGTTTTAAACAGCAGGTAATCACATGCTTAACAGAAAGCATACATTTAGACTGTGTCCTGAAATCTTAGGGAAAAATCATTATAACTCAATCCAGTGGATCATTATCAGCTAAAGTAAAAAATTAATCTTCATGCCTGCAAAAGTAGCAGTTTTGAACGTAAGAAAATTGTTTTCACGTACTATAAACCTGAGAGGGAATAAAAGAGGGCAGCTTCTCTGCTCATTGCACAACAGAAGCCCATTAAACAGCTATTATGTTGCATGGTTTGGTAAGTCAAGGCACATGGAATTATGAGGTCCAGATAAATTGGTGGCCCTAAACTTGCATTCTAGCACCATTGCAGGTACAGGAACTGGATGCTACAAATTTTTCTGATACAACTCTAGGATAACCTTTGTGAACCTTCCTTGCAGATTTTGGTCCTGCCAGCTTGTCCAGTGGTTACACTGAGATTGTAGAACTTCTGTCCAGAAAAGCTCATCTCACACAATGTCTGCCAACTTTCAGACGGAATTTGGGATCAGTTGCTCAATGGCACACAATCTCTTACTCATTCAGAGCATCTATGCAGTACCTTCATTTACATCATTTTTAAAAAATGAAAATACATTACAATTTAAAAAGATATTTGCATCAGCCTAAACAGCTATAAAAATTATTAAAGAGCCATTAGAACACAAATTGTAGCATTCACATACATCCCTGTAGGCAGTGATTGAAGCCCACTGAAACAATCCAGGTTGCTGTCACACTTTTGCACAGAGGTGAGTCTATTTTTTTTGTTTACCTTCCACCGATGCGTAGCTATGCAAGCATGCACACATAAACCCCACAGCCGTGCTGGCGGCTCACGATCATACAACCCTTTGCGCCTGCATGGCTATGTAGATATAAGCCAGGATTTTTTTAAAAGGAAAGCGCAGCTGAATAAAGCGCTTCCTGCCCGGCTGTTCTCTTGCAAGTGGCTGCAACCCGGGATTTTTAAAAAGACTTGTGGATAGTGCAATGCTCGAATATTGCGGTTTGGGGGAAATAACACGGAGAAGACTTGCTTTAGGGGTGGGACCATGTGAAGTTCCCCCCAAAACAGGTTTTTTACCGCCCTTAATCCATGTTTATTGGCCCATGCGGAATGGGCCACAGAGTGATTTCCTTTGCTTTCCTTGCAAAGAGAGAAGAAATAGTCACACTTTGCTTTCAGAAATGTTGAGGATTCTCTGATGTGACTTGCATAAAACTTGCATAACCAAGAATCAAACCTGAAGGGAATGAATGCGCAATGTGAAGGAGACCACAAGTGCATAATTGGTTAAAATTAGCTCACATGAAGGTGGTTCTTTCTAATACAAGACCTAGAACATTTAGGGTTTGAAATTTCATTTCTGAGACTTTTTATTTATTTATTTATTTCTTAGGTTTCTATACCGCCCCATCCCCGAAGGGCTCTGGGCGGTGTACAACATAAAATTCATGCAATGTCAGGTAAAGGGGCTATCATGCGAAACACAGTAAACAATTAACGTCGCTCCAACCAATTAATAATCACTAAAATACACTAAAATTCCATTTAAACAGCGGTAAATACAGTCAAATGATTAAATAATTAAATAATTAAATAAGAGGCGTCCAGAAAAGCCCACCTTTAAAACCTTCCCCAAAAAGGGAGAGCAGCGGGCCCCTCAAAATGAGGGTTACCCTAATGTAAACAGTACAGGGAGCAGGGAGGACTCCCAAACAAATTTGTGCCACTGTAGTTGATATAATATTATAATTACGAATTCATCTTGCAGACTTCATACCATCAACAATAGCATTCTACAACAGCTGTAATTTCTAGATAATCTAGTTCACAGCTTTGACTAGACTAACACCCCACACCATTCCTCCACACCAGTGGTTCTCAACCTTCCTGATGCCGTGACCCTTTAATACAGTTCCACATGTTGTGGTGACCCTCAATCCTAACATTTATCCATTTTACAGATGGAGAACACTGATGCAGAGAGTCTTAGGTGACCCCTGTGAAAGGGTTGTTCGACCCCCAAAGAGGTCCCCGACCCCCAGGTTGAGAACCACTGCTCCAGACCCTCAAAATACCAACAAAATCCACTATTGCCAGGAGGCAGACTGTTGCAGAGGTTCTGCTGAGGCTTCTTTTCCTTCCTGCTGCAAGGTTTGCACTATGCTTTTTAGTTTGTTTTAAAATTTACTTTACGAAGTGTTTTCTTACGGTTTCAAGGCTCCCTTGTGGACACTTATGGTTCAAAAAGGAAAGTATAAATATATAAAATAAATAGTTTTTTTATTTAAATAGCCAGAAACACTACAACTTTAATAAACTGTATTATTATTAAAATTGACCACTTAATTATTTCATCACTAACGAGCAAAAACAGATTCAAAAATTAGTAATGGAACGACTCATAATGTCTTGCTAATAATAATTTCCATTTTACTTCATAATATAATTTGAATAAAAAGCAGAATAAAAATACACTCTACATGCCATTACTGTTAAGTGCTACCAACCCATTATCAATTTTCTAAAGACAGTACTAGATACTTTACTAACATGCTGCATCAATGCAAGAGTTCAGCAGATAAAAGCACTCATTTTGAACACCTTTAAACTGAGAAGATAGGTTAGTAAACAGGTTACAGTATTTATGAAATGTGAACATATGTGCACTTCATTACATACCACCCTTTTTGTATCATTTTATAGTGATATTAAAATGCCTTGATTTGTCTTAATTGGGATAGCAGAAGTACAGCTAAAATTACTAGCAAGAAGGGAAGTCCAAGTCAGTTTAGCTGCCTCGGCTGCAACTCCTGCATTCTGCACTCAACTGGTATGCACACCTTAACTTCAGATAACTCCACAGATCGTACAATAATCAATAAAAGAGGTTAGATCCCCTGGAGTATTCCTGCAGGTGGAAGGCTACGCACTGGTGGAAGCCCAATCCTGTTCTTGGGATCCCCATCAAGAAAAAGTAAGAGGTATAGCGCAAACGGGAGAACACATTAAAGCTAAGAAGTAAAACAGTAGCATCAAAGTACTACAAACTATTGAATTCAGCAAACCAAGAACAGCTTTAACAGAAAGACATCATTTAAGTACCTTTTTGCCAAGAGTAACCTTTTCCAATACCTGCAATTATCTTCCTCTACAGTTATAGTTGTTGACATGCGTAATTAATGCTTACAAAAGGACAAACCAGGAATTAAAGGAGACAGCAATTATATCAAGTATAATGTCTGCAGATTAATGTTGACATAATGAATACTCATTGTGTTTTAACACAGCATAACAACTACATGAAGAGGCCTAGAAAACCTGTGTTAATTTTTTTTCTTCTAAGATGATTTGTTTTTAATGGGGCATTAATGTAAACAACTTTGCATTCTTGTCCAGTACCATAACTCTGCAACTTTTTACCTAACCGATCCTAATTTTTTGTTAAAACTTTATAATTGCAGATGGTAATCAACCTTCAGATCTGCACAGCCAAAATGAATTTTAAAGTCATCCACTATTCACT
This sequence comes from Sphaerodactylus townsendi, assembly GCF_021028975.2. NCBI lineage: Eukaryota > Metazoa > Chordata > Lepidosauria > Squamata > Sphaerodactylidae > Sphaerodactylus > Sphaerodactylus townsendi. The sequence goes on from NC_059433.1 coordinate 92,875,806, forward strand.
TATATGTTTCTATTTGGTTCCATTAATGCAACTAGAGTCATTCATTATGTATAAGGAGACATAGCAAAAACAACCAGCTATAAGAACAAGGCAGTGGTGGGCTAAACTTCTACAAGCAACTTGCTTACATCTTTGAAATACTGCTGCCATTCATCCAAGTAATATTAGCCAATCCGCTCATAAAATTCTGAGACTGATTTGTTACAGCAGCATTTCACTATGAATGTAAGTGGTTTCTGCGGATGAAGCAAGCAACCATATTATCTGGATTACATCACTAGAGGTCAAATGCAGAAGCATCCAGAACTGCTCCCCAGATGGCTGGCTGTATGCTGATGAAATGCTGTTAAGAATACTTGCTTTGCTGTCATCATCAGCACATAAAAGGAATGAAAATATGTTTTCACTGCAAGTTTTTTTTCCATTTCCCCCCCCCCCCCCAATTATCTGCCAATCCAATTCACTGCTGAGGGACCACTAGTAAACCAGAGGACAGAATAGAAAGGTAGCATATTATCCAACCTGCTATGAAAGGATGCACAAACTCAGGTGCCCGTTCTAATTCAATCATAAAACATCTTTAAACAGCCAAACCAGTCATGAAGCTAAAAAGCCATTAGAGGAGTAGAGGCTACACAATGGTATGGAGGGAGAGCCACATATATGATTATCTACCCTCTGGATGGAAATTGTGGGTGAATGCTTGATACATGGATCACTTGGCCCTCAGGGAGCAAGTTCATTCCCTTGAGGCTAGGGTTGGGGAAGTGAAGAAAAGAGAAAGAAAGAGCTATGAGGATGAACATTTCAAAAACTTACTACAATAGTCCCATTCCTGCTCTGACAGCTCTTCTGTTGTCATGGAGACTGAAAGTCTCGAGACTGAAGGGTGTCAATTGAGGAAGATGACATGATTCCCCAGATGGGACCTCTTCCTTGGACGACAGACCAATATCCTCTCATAAAAAGAATATCCCTCTAGGCTTGCAAGGAGATGGGCTTTTCTTACTGGGTTATTCAGTTATTAGGAATATAAAAAGTGGGGTTTATGACAGGCTTCCCTGGAGGAAAAAGTTGCAGAAATCACATGCTGTCTAGATATGTTGACAGACAGTGCTAAAGAGGAGTCTGTGGCCCGTGGGGCACACTGGAAAGAGTAACATTGGGATATGTAGTCCTGTGGTCCTGGAGAAAGAATTTAGGTTACTAAGAAGAAAGTTAAGGGGTAGGACCTCAAAGGCAGAGATCTCAGTTTCTTGTGCAGGACCAGTTAGACAGGCACAGGTTACGAGTCTCAATGTGTAGATGAGAAAGTGGTGCCAGGAGGAAAGAATTATAATTGTTAGGCACCAGGAACTTCTGGGACAAACTAAACCTCTACAAAAGAGATGGGAATTGTTATTCATACATCTCTTAAATTACAACAGTTATTCTATTGTATCAAATACTGTGTCAAGGTAGTTCACTATTGAGTTCTCAGAACATGCTGCCCAGATAGTGTTTTTTAACCAAAGATGGTTAAAGAATGGTGTTAAAAATCCTCTCTTGCTAAATTTTAAAAATGTTTTGAACAAGCTGTGAAACATCCAACTAGGTTGATGCTCCTGATCTACTGACCAGTTTTAGATGCAGTTCTCAGGAAACCATTACAAGGAATAGGGCATAAGTAGATGAATGGCTGGCATATGAGTTCAGATGTTAGCTCCTGACAAGGTGATATATATCACCGATATTCAAAGGCAGGCTTCTTCATCTACTTTTGTATTCTACATATTAGTTCACTGTTTATTTTTGTGATGCTACCAAGCAAAAGACACTGGGTGAGGATTGTATACTGGAGAAATGAACAGCCATAAACAGCCTTTTTATGGAATCTTATGGTTTCCATACAATTTTTAAAAATTTCTAGGATAAACAATTTTGGTAAACAACAAATTAGAACGCCAGCTGGCAGATGTGTCTTCCTTTCTTATACAAAATATGTAACAAACATATAAATGTATAAAACAATCCCCGAGGTTCACATCACACTGAAAGAGTTTCTAGAGCCATATTGTCAGAATGGTTCCGTCTCCTATGGCCTCATCTAGTGCCTATGCCCTACTGATGAAAGAGGTTAGATGTGTCAGTCTGTCAAAGACAGTGACTCCTTTCAAGATGTGAATTCTTAAAGTGAACCTACTTAATATGATTATATAATGGGCCCAGCCATCTTTTTCACTAAGGCTCATTCCGCACACGCAAAATAATGCACTTTCAAGCTGCTTTCACAACTGTTTTTGCCATTCCGCACAGCTTCAAAGAGCCCTGAAAGCAGCTTGAAAGTGCATTATTCTGTGTGTGCGGAATGAGCCTAAGATGATACACATAATTCTGTAATGCTGAGCCTATCATTTTTAAAAAATGCATCTTAATCTCAAATATCACTAGACAGCCAAGAAACATTATTTCTGAGACAACTACTGTACCACAACAATAAAGTGCTCAATCCACATTCTAGTTGTTATTTTGTTCACATCTTTCTATTTTCCCAAGGTTTGTTATTATTCTGGGTGAGAGCATGGTGCTGATCGTTCAAATACATCTTTGTTCTTAAATTAACCCTTTGAAACAAATAGATTTTGCAGCTCATAGCAGTATTATACAACATTTCAAAACATTGAATAAATAGTCCACATTGTCAAGGATAAGAATGAAATTTCCTGCCTAATTGAAATGACTGTATGAACACATCATACACCAAAAAGAATAAATGACTACAATAAATCATGTTGGATGTGGTGCTCTGTGTCCTAGTACAGTACAGTCAAAGAATCAATGCGGTGTTTTCTGTATCAGCGCCATGATTTCAAAGGTAAATGATAACTGGTATGGCTGACACAATCAAATACCTTTAAATAATAAACTAAGATTCTAAAGTATGGAAACTTTGTAATAAATCTATCTAAAGATTCATACATTTTTTCTTCTTATTTTAATTAGAAGTCATTTAAAAAGAAGAAAACGCAGAGAACAAACATGTAGAAGACAGTTCATAATTCTTTACCTTTCTCTTTAAAGGCCCACATAGACAAGCATTTAAAAATGTAATTTAGTTATCTCAACATAAAATGGACGTGAAAATAATGTAAAAATGAAAGAGTTAAATTATAGGGATATATATCAGTTCACAAACCTAGCACTGATGGGAACCTTTACATCCCAAAATAAGTATGAACGTTTGATCTCTGTTTATTCTATCCATAGAGCAGTCTGGAGAAAAAAAACACCATAAGAACATTAGAGCTGATCTGCTGGATCCCTGCTGGATCAGTGATCTATGCAGTCCAGTATCCTGTTTCACACAGTATTCAGCCAGTTGCCAGGACACAGAGATCAAAGTCTTCCCAATGTTTTCTCAAAGCACTTAGTTTCACAGGTTTAATGGTTCTGGATGTGTAGGTTCCTTTTAGCAATGGTGTCTATCCTGGTTCCCCGAAAATAAGACATCCTCTGAAAATAAGACGTAGTAGAGGTTTTGCTGAAGTGCTAAATATAAAGCATCCCCTGAAAGTAAAACATAGCAAAGTTTTTGTTTGGAAGCATGCCCGTCGAACAGAACACCAGAGCATGCAGCTGTGGAGCGGAAAAATAAGACATCCCCTGAAAATAAGACATAGCGCATCTTGGGGAGCAAAAATTAATATAAGACACTGTCTTATTTTGGGGGAAACACGGTAGTAGCCACTGAATGACCTATCCCCATTTTATCTAATCACCATTTTGAGCCATCTGCACTCATGGCTATCTATACCAACTGGCCCTGTTTTCCATTGTTAATTACTTGTCAAATAAAGAAGTACTTCCTTTCACGCTTCCTTTGTTTATCAACTTCATTAGGTGTTCCTGAGTTTGAATTTCATGGGACAAGGAGAAAAAGTTCTTTTTCTACATCTTTCTACTTTCTTAGCCCTTTCATTCCATCCTCCACATTCTCTAATCCACGCTCAATTTTACAAGCTTATCCAAGTTCCCACTTATTAGTCTTTTCTTTAAATTGAAAAGCTCCAGATTCTTTAGTTTTTCCTCATAGGAAAAGTCCTCCAACCCCATGATCATCTTGGCTTCCCTCTTCTGCACTTTTTTCAGCATTGCAGTATCTTTTTGGGACCAGCAACCAGAATTGTACACAATACTCCAAATGCACTATAGAGCTGCATTACCTTACTGTATTGGCAGTTTCATTTTCACTACCTTTCCTTAACAGTACTCAGCATGACCGGCCTTTTTCAGAAAGTTACAGTAGGATGGTATAGCATATTTTTATCCTATGAATAATATAAATGAAATAACAGTTAATCATTCAATCTTAGGAACTGCATGTATAAAATGAAGGAAGGCTATAGCTTCTAACAATATGTCTAACAACCAGCAATATTTGTCTCTAAATATTTGATGTTGATTAATGTATGATATGCAGGAATGAATGGAATAGGATGGTAGATTGCCCTATTTTGCCAAAGCAATGTGAGATTACTTTAAGGTTTATACCTGCTGTCACCATGGATCTTAAGTTGTGACTTCTCCAGCAAAAACATTGTGTCTAGAATTATACTGGACACCACGGCAACTCTTTATTAAAGAACTGAGCAAAATGTCTAACTGTTGGGTTGTAACTCACGGGATACATCTCCTAGACAAATGCTTTGGGTATATTAAGTCACATGATTACCATGAGTGATCATGGGAAAAAGTACTGGCTATACAAAAAATTATTATATAATGCTGTAGCTTGTCTTGCATAACATTTTTCATATCACAAAACTTGTCCTTGATTTTACTCATTCCGAAAACTAGAGGGGGGTCCCCTAAATTTTAAATTTTTCCTGCATATTTGTGGGAAAGAAACCCCTTTCCTGATTTTTTTTCCAATTTCCCCCTCTCCCCGCCCCCCCACAGCCTTAATATCTTTAGGTGAAGTTTAAAAATAATCACGGGAAATAAACATACACCCCCTAGAAAATATTCTCAGGAGAAATCTCCTCCTCCCCCAGGACAATTATTTCAATGGGTCTGCAGGATTAAAGCTTCTGCAGGATTTTGGAAAAGCCACATTCTATGAGGGCACATTTTTCAGCCTGTGGAAATACTCTCAGGAATCTAAGCCATAATATTCACCCCAGTGTAGAACTAACCTTTAAGCAGGAGGCCTGTGAAATGGATGAAGGCCATTAACACCATCAGATGAGGGTGGGGATTTATCTCCATTACATTATTTTAACTGCTCCAAGAAAACCTTTTCCTATATTGCAGTCAATGTGCAAGTTGTAATTCTGTGAGGAGAAATCTCCCTAACACACAATGTGCATGATAGACAACATTTTATTACTTATATCCACCGTATAATATTTTATTTCAATGATTTTCAATCAGTAATAAAAACCTATGAAACTATTAACAGCTGATTAAACCTAACACCCAGAGCACGTTTGCCAATGATAAACATGCTACTTTATAGCTCGCTGTATTTCAAGAAATGGAAAATAATCCCTTTTTGGTATGGTGGGCGTTATTAAAGCAATCTGAAAGGACAGATCTTAAAAGATCCGCATGTGATGAATAATTTTGAAACAGGCAATACACACTAACAAGTAAATTGTTGTACATACACAAAGTTACTAAAAACAAAGGGCATTTAATTTCTGATTAAGCTAACATTTTCTCATTTATTTTTGTATTCCATTATTGTAGAACTGCTGTATAACAATGACTATATATTGTTTGTAGTAGTTTGCATCAATACCATGTTGTAAACTTTACAACAGCACAGTAAAATGAGCCAATTTTTTCATGCACATTCCATGTCACAGATAAGGGGCTGAAGACAAGAGTGTTTGTCACAGAATCTGAATTGAGCACCTTTAGATCAAAACTTTATTCTCTTAGGCTGATTCCACATGGGTCAAAAACAGCGGTGTGAAAACACCCTTTTACATTGTTTTAAACCCTTTTACACCATTTTCACACCGCTATTTTTGGTCCATGCGGAATCAGCCTTAGACACTATGCAACACCTGCTATAACTTGAAACTTATGTTTCATACGGAAGTTTAAATAAACAGAGTCTGAGAGTTTTAATTATCTGAGAGCTTTAACTATCTCTCTTTCTTAAAAGATTTAACATGTTCTTCAACTTCTATAATCTCTACTGTTGAAAAGGATTGAAGTTAAATTATTGTCTCAAAAATACATTTATGCAGAAAAAAGCCCAACTGAAAAATCAAACATGCAAGCAAGCTTCATATTCAGCATATACTGTATGGAATTATTTGTAAACCATCTACTGAAAAATTTTAAAGACTCTTAAGGATTCTTCCAGATAATTAAAAAATCTTGAGAGCAATACATTTCCTAGCATGCATCAGCACCACTTTATGTCCCTAGGCAATGGAAGGGGAGAAATAACCAGTTTTAATAATTAAAACTTTGCCTTTAATTTCCCATCCATAGTAGGAACAGCAGTTAAGGATAATCCTAGCATTCCCTCGGAACCTTTCTACCAGTAAAAGGGCTAAATAGAGCACACAACAGAAACGTATGCATTCCGTAATTTCTCACTACAGATTGATCTAATCCTAACAGTTCCACATTTCTCTGTCCCCTTTCGCATATGCAGAATAATGTACTTTCAAACCACTTTGCAGCTGGATTTTACTATGCACAATAGCAAAATCCACTTTCAAACAATTGTGAAAGTGGATTGAAAGTGCATTAGTCTGCATGTGCGGAAGGGGCCTCTCTGCAAAGCCCTGCCTGTCTCAAGTCCTTTTGTTTCTTTCTCATACATTATGGACTTCAAATGATGGCCGTTGCTCAGCCCATTCAACCACAAAAATTATCTCCTCTTTAAATCAGATCCCTAGATAGATCTAAATCATCCAACCCAACTGCCAGACTCAGGAATTTGTACCTGTTCACCAGGCTCTTAAATAACTGAAATTACAATTATATTAAATTAGCAACAAATACTGAAAAAGATTACTTATACCCTAATCAGTACCAATTTCTGTAAGATTTTATAAAGGACATTTTGAAATAAGTAAAAAAAGTTAAGAGACATCTAATATACTATTAAGGTAATGAACTGCCTTGGATGGATGTTGTGTGTTGAATGGGCCATCAGATATTCAGTTTTACAGGAAGGGCCAAAACAGACATTATGAATATCACCTGACTATGATCTCTAATGTATTGAGCAGCTGACTGAGATCAAAGCCTGCCCAACAACATTTTTCTCTTCCCATTCGTAACTTTATTTAAAAAGTAGAAAATAATTTTCTACATGTGATGAAGTGAGATCTGACTCATGAAAGCTCACAAATGATAGCATTTCAAGTGCCTCTGCACTTCTGTTTTATTTTCCTACATTAAATTAGTTATGTCTCTAGAATTTGATAAGCAAAATCATGGTTCGGCACTATTATCAGTTTTCTAAAGCAGCAGTATTTTTTTTCTTTAAAATGAGCATGATGTTCCCAGTTTTTTGCAAGTCATGTATAAGATATTTATTCAGGTTCCTGCCCTTAGGGTAACATTTTAGAGACTGAAGAGTTCTAAACTACCTCCATTTATTAGCAAGGTGATATAGGGATGGGAGGAACTGGTTCAGGACTAGGGAGCTGATACAGTCCAGTGTTCTAAATACCAAACAGAACCAAACATCAAGGACTCAACCCCATGAGACTAAACAACACACACAACTATGAGCATAGACAAACAGACTGTTCCATTGCAATGTATACAATAAATACATCACAGTGATAATCAGAAGTATAGGGAGTCTGGTTATGATGAGAAAAGCCAAAAAGACAATGAAGGGTTAAATCTCCCATCTGTAGCTGCATGTGCACCCAATGTACCTTTACAGGATGATAGAGAGCAATGACTTTCATAATGTTTCTCTGTGCTCTCCAATGCCAAGTTTAAAATTCCCAATGACCATTTTACATTAATTTGCTTGCCACCATATTCTCAATTCCACCTTCCCCCGCCCCAAGCCTCCCCATTCCACCCTCCCCCAGCCCAAGCCTCCCCATTCCATCCTTTCCCCGAAAAGCAAGCCAGGCTGGCAGGGCAGCACTGGGTCACCCCCACATATCCTCTCCCACCTCCCAAACACCAAGCTGGGTATGGCAAGGCATGGGCATAAGCCAACCTCCCTGTTGGACCCAGCACATGCCTCCCATACACCCTCTCCCACCCCCAATACCCTCCGGTCACCCCCCCCACCCCAAACACCAAGCCAACGGTGGTGTCCTGGTATTATCAACAGGTAGGTGGAAAGCAGACCAGTAGGGGGCAGGTAAAGCCCACAGCGGGAGATCATGCTTGCTCGCCCCCCAACTTTTCTAGAGCCCATTGCATTTTCCACTGCAATGGGCTTTACTGTTAATTTTAAAATAATGTTGACACAGGTTGAAATGAGACAGCCACTCACCCAGGATAATACAGTGACTAAGGGTTATATGCCTATAGACACAGATTAATCTACTGGACCATACTAGCTGTTTTTTTAAAGTCTTCTAATCTGACACCACTGACAAACAAAAAATTGAATTGTCAGCATCTTAATGAGGCAAATTAGCCCTTTTGGATACTAATATACACTGGCCAAGTATGGCTTAATTTCCTTATAAGAGTTTCCCTTTATTATTATTATTATTATTATTATTATTATTATTATTATTATTATTATTATTATTAGTATTAGTATTATTAGTATTATTATTATTATTATTATTAATTCGATTTGATAAACCGCCCTACACCCGAAGGGCTCAGTGAATTTTGTGAATTCCAGCTTCAGTCACAAAGGATTGAACATTGCTCGCCTTTGACAACCTCTGCTTATGAACTAACCTCATTTTGGGTCTTACTTGCCTTGTTAGCGCCCTTCTAAATGTGTATGGTACTATCTTGGTCTATGAAGAATAATTTCAAGTGATCAGTTAATGAAAGAGTTATGTCTTGGTTAAAAAGATTTGTCCTTAAATTCCTAACTGAAGGTCTACTGAAGAAACAGAAGATACCACCTTCCACAGTTCAGATTGTGGGATTTAACTAACTCTCAAAAAGCCTCTTACAAAAGTCCTTTTTTTAATTAACCAAGATGATACCAACGTGTCACATAAAACAAGTCGTCATTTAGGAAAGAAGTTACAGGTTGTGATTTTAAAACAACTATTTCAAAGTCACTAGAGCAGTGGTGGCGAACCTTTGGCACTCCAGTTGTTATGGACTACAATTCCCATCAGCCCCTGCCAGCATGGCCAATTGGCAGGGGCTGATGGGGCTGTAGTCCACTGGCTAACTAGATATGAAACCGCTCCTAACAAATTAAGAGTCTCCCTGAGATAAGTCACAGCTTGGCCCCTGACAGTTCTTATATAACTTGATTCCAATACATTATTTATCGTGCAAAAAAAGATATATGTTTGCAGAAACTTTAAACAGAACTAACATAGAAAAAAAAATCCTGGACAGGGAGAATGTGAAAGAGTTTGCTTCTTATTTACCACATTTTGCTGTATTTTTGTTTTTGTTTTTTTGCGACACAACCAGTAACTAAACTTTGAAAGGAAAAAATAACAAAGCAATAAAAGGTAGGGGTGTGCAGTTAGATATTGCTGATCTGATTCAGTATAGGATTGGATAGGCTATACCCAAGGCAGTCAAAGTTTTCCTAGAATGGCTCCCAGATCTCTTAATATTATATATCTCTTTTAATACATTACATCATTCCATCTCATTGAGGCTGTAAAACCAGTCCCCTTTGTCCAATTCACCAGAAACCTGGAGAGTCTATGTTCCCTGATATTTTGACACAATTTGGTGAAAAAAAAGTCCCCATTTTCCATGCATGGTAAACAATGGCTAGATATCCAACTCAGTTTTAATGAATACATAAATAGAATCTAACAAGTCTTCACAATATGACATTTCCAAGAATTCATAAAACTAATACACCTTCCCTTCATAAAATTGTGATATGATAATTTTTCCAGTGTGCATCCCTACTAAAAGGTAACCTCAATACTGTTTGGCGGAGATGTTTTCCATCCTTATGACCAGGTATTTCACATAAACTGTGCTGTGAAAATGTAGAAGTGTTGGGTAGATGGCTCTGACCTCTAACACATGGATTGAGAGTTTTGTTTCTGAGTCTGACTAGAATCCCTGTATCAGCTGTTCATTCAAGATCAACCCCCAGCTGGAAATACTGGCATCGGTGAACACCTGTAGATGAAATTTGACGTAGTATATCTTGCTCTTCCTTAGGTTAGTAAGCTGACATGATGGACTTGGAGTGTAGACCTGTGTACCGTGCGCAGAATCACAGGTTACATCTGGCAGAGACTGCGCATAGTATGCATCTGGAGAGAATATAAGGAAGTCCAGGGTGGCATCTGCTGTGAAGGAAAGAAACTTTAGAATTCTCATTGCTCCATCGATCATTCTTTTTTTGGGTGTGCTGGAAATCAGTTGTAGCCATCTAGTCAATGGTTGCTCTGGACACAATGGAAGCCATCACAGAAGCCCTTATGGCCATTGCAGTAAGGCCTAATGAGCCCTCTTTAAGGCAAATTCAGATCTTCTATGGAAAAGGTCACATATGGTTCCTTCGCCCTTTCTGACATCAGCCCAATGAACTCTAGTACAGATAAAGGTGCATCTACAAGGGGAACTTAGTAAATTCTGATAGAGGGTAGAGCTTTTTTAAAAAATTGGAAAGTGCTTATTCATGGATGACTTATTCAAGTCCTTTTTAAATTGTAGTATACTGATATGATCATCTTATTTGGAAAAAAGGGAAAATATTCACGTTTCTATGACTCTAAGGCAAATAGTTTCAGAAAATTCAAACTCAGCACAAATAATTTTTCTACTGTTTTACTGAAAAGTTGACTCAGATAATATTCCAGCTCAAACAATGCCAAAATCAATGAAGAACTATACTTCAGTTGCTGTATCCTTCATTAATTTTACTAACAAAAATATCAAGTCTTTTGGTACATCCTGTGCAGTATGTAGGCTGCCAAACGATTAACTTTCCTTTGCTTCTTCAAAATCAAGCCTGCTCTGGCCATCAAATAAGTCAATACTAATACTTATATCTGCACTTCCAAGGTGCTACAATGGTATACAGTGGTTACAAAAGTTGGCATTAATTTTTTAAAAAAATAATGGAAAAATAGTAATATAATTTAATATATTGTCGAAGGCTTTCACGGCCGGAATCACTTGGGTGCTGTGTGGTTTCCAGGCTGTACGGCCGTGTTCTAGCAGCGTTCTCTCCTGACGTTTCACCTGCATCTGTGGCTGGCATCTTCAGAGGATCTGATGTTGGGAAAGCAAGTGGAGTATATATACCTGTTGGAGTGTCCAGGGTGGGTGGGGAAACCTTGTCTGTGAGTAACAAAGAAGGCAACCAGGTCAATAGTTGAGGGAGTCTGAATAGAAGTATGAGTAACAATGAAGACTATAGCATGGGCGTAACACTGGAGATAGCAAGGTCACTGGTGGGAGCATCTGAATAGAAGTATCCTGGCCTTTGTTTCTTTTGTCTATGGTCATCCTGTGTTTGTGTGGAGCTGGTTAGACACTGTCTTGACTCTAGTATTTTTCAACACTGGCAGCCAGTGTTTCAACTTTCAGCTTTGAAAAAGGTTTTACAGATCAGGCATGTGATAATGTATTATTTCCTCTCGCACTTGCCAAATAACACATTTTAAGTTCACTTTCAGGGCATTTTTCTATGTGAAATGGGAAAATCCCCTTGCAAATGATTGTGTGATTGTTAAAGCACACTAAAAAGTGGATTGGAAGTACATTATTCAGCATGTGTGAAAGTACCGGAATCTCAGATAATTGCATTTGTTTATACATGAGAATTCAAATAGTGAGAAAAAATGGCAGCACAATATGAACAGAAATTGAATGGAAATTTTAAAGATGTTTTTACTGTGGTTTAATCTGGAGATACTCATGCAAACAATACCAATTGGTTGCACCTAGTATTATGTGTGGTACTTACGAACTTTAATCCCCTATACACTAGTTCAATATACTGTACACCATATACCATAGTTTAATATAAAACTATGTTAAAGAAAGGTTTGGTCTATATCAGGGGTAGGGAACCTGCGGCTCTCCAGATGTTCAGGAACTACAATTCCCATCAGCCTCTGTCAGCATGGCCAATTGGCCATGCTGGTAGGGGCTGATGGGAATTGTAGTTCCTGAACATCTGGAGAGCCGCAGGTTCCCTACCCCTGGTCTATATTAAAAGGTGGATAGGAAAAAGGATACATTGGCCACAGACACTCCACTGCCATTTTGCTTATTTCTACAACAGAAAGGACACAGAATAGACTCCCAATATTACTGAAAATGTCATGCCTATGAAATGCCATACCCTCTTTTCCATAGTCTGTTCTTGTATTTCAGGCACTGTCACATCCACTAGGTGATGCAAATGTACCCAGCTGTTCCATGCCCATAATTTCAGTGCCTTGTCAGAAGAGAATTAGGATTCAGAATAACTGAAAATTAGAATAGACAGATGAGCAGAAGCCAGACATGATGAGTATGTTTCTGAGCTGTACTATTTCAGACTGCAAGTAGCCTGAGATAGTTCAGAACCTCTCTCACGCATACTACTGTTACCCAAATGGCCTACATGTGTATCTCTTTCTACTATAGGAGTGTCCTCCTGGAACATCAAGCGTCAATACAGCACTGTTAATTCAGCTATAGACTACAGAGGAGGTAGTGCGGAAGTAACACAAGAATGATACCTCATAAGTTGTAAGCAGGAATGACAGCCCATCACTGAGGAAGTTTTTGCGAAAACGCAACTTGTAAACCGCGGACTGCATTTTGGTCGGAGCCAGAATAAACAACCTTGTGGCTGAAGTCATGAGAACAACTTGATAACAGACTATTCATGACTCATGTAGTGAGCTAATTAAGTGCTGCAACTTTTGTGCAGACAAAAAGACGGGAGCAGTGGCGTAGGAGGTTAAGAGCGCGTGTATTTAATATGGAGGAACCAGGTTTGATTCCCAGCTCTGCCGCCTGAGCTGTGGAGGCTTATCTGGGGAATTCAGATTAGCCTGTACACTCCCACACACGCCAGCTGGGTGACCTTGGGCTAGTCACAGCTTCTCGGAGCTCTCTCAGCCCCACCTACCTCACAGGGTGTTTGTTGTGAAGGGGGAAGGGCAAGGAGATTGTAAGCCCCTTTGAGTCTCCTGCAGGAGAGAAAGGGAGGATATAAATCCAAACTACTCCTCCTCTTCTTCTTCCTCTTCCTCTTCCTCTTCCTCCTCTTCTTCTTCTTCTATACACTGCTTATACTCCTTTTTAGGAATTACCATCTTTAAAAGTCGGGAGACGTCCCTTTTGTTGACTGAATTATATTTTTCTGGAAGGCATAAGGCCACCATGTTTTTGTAAATGTTTGTATAAGGTTTTTGATATGCAATGCACGTTATATTAGAGCACCTGTCACTATTAAAATTGCACTGCACTTTATCTCCTTCGTAATACTTTTGTAACACCATTGCTGCCAGTGGGCATAGTGTCTCATTTTATATTCCTGGTATACACATTTCCCACATTTGTTGCATTTTGTAATTTGTTCTAGAATACTCTGCTTGGGTCCTAGTACCTTGGGGAAACAACTAGGTAGACTTGTACTGGTCATTGACTGTAAATAAATGATTAAACTAGGTTGGCACAAATGGCTATATTGTTGCCATTTGGCAGGACATAGTATGAGGAATACAAGTGTCAGCCCGAAAGACTGATGTGTTCATGTTACTGTCGAATAACCAGCAAATCTTTTTTGTATATTCAGACTATTAAAAATCAATTAACTGAGACACTGCTATCAATTTTGAGGGGGATGGTAGGTAGAAATGTATGTTTCCAAGACAGATTGTCATTTGATGCCCTCTTCTCTTTCAGATAAAAGGAACTCCTCAGAGCACTGACAATTCCCTAGTTTCCCAACAATAAGTTGCTACTTGTTTTATTTCAAACCTCAGGATACACCTAATTAAGAAACAAAAATGCCCAGCCTTCCTTGGGAAATCTATAGAGGGGGCTTCAGCTGCATTCTGGGGTTCTGATCCACAGGCTACACTACTATTGTATGTTAAGGAACTAAGGTCTTCTGGAATTTTAGAATAGTGAGATTTCATGTAAGCTGTGCTACACTCTCTTAAAATAAATAGCTGTTGAGAACTCTTAAGCAAGCCCAAAGCAGTCTTTTGTTAAAAAAATTTTTAAATTGTTTTATCAACAAAAAACATACAGAAAAGAGAAAAAGTTATAAAGCAGAACATACATAACAATTGTAATAATTCGACATAGCAGTATCCGGTGACAGCAAGGTCATTGAAAAAGAATACAAGAAGGTCACTGGATACATCTGATGCTTGAACATTTGAAAACATCTTTGAATTGAAAAAATTAACATCTGTCAAATTCAGAAGGCAGCCCTCCTGGGATCCGCATGAATACTACCCCGATACATTACAACTTCCTAGGCCTCTGGGTAAGGCTCGAATTGTAATGAAAGGGCAACAACCAGCTAAAGATCTGGCAGCTGTGAAATCTACCAATAATAATAATCACTTAATTTTATAGAAGTCAAAGTAAATCACAATAATCTATATCAACAACAAGTATACAACAGATCGGGATTCATGGTCTTATTAATAAAGGGGGGGAAAACAAACAAAAGAGCTAACATTAAATGATACACAATGATACACAATTAACATTAAATGATACACAATGATACACAATGGCCTCCACAATGCGATGGGAGCCAGCAGGAGCAGGTAAGCCGGTTGGGGAAGGTGCAGCCTGTGCGAAGGCTGCGCCTTCCCGTGCGCCCCTACCGGGACCGTCTGTGCAAACGGTCCCGGGGGGGGGGGTGTGCGTTGGCATTGTTTATGCCAACACACCCCTGCTAAGTGCCCGGGCGGAAAGGGCTATTGACTTGTATCCTGCTTTCCTCGCTGAAGCAGGCTCAGAGCAGCTACTGGCACAGTCAATAAACAATAAAATATCCCACAATAAAATCCAACAAAGTGCATAGGTAACCAATGGTGGAACCCACCCCCCCTCCAATGGACAGGTAATCTCAATCACCCAACAAATCCATGGTCCATATCCCACACATCTCACTACCCAGATGATGTTTAACAGCAGCTATCCATTTTGCCTGGCAGGTACATAAATGGTAATCCCTCTGCTCTCTGGCATTGTGCCTTTTAGGATGGTCTTCCCGAGGAAAATAAATAGCTGTCAGGATCCAGTGCACTGCAAAGCTCCTTGCATCTCTCCAAATCACAACACTGCTATACCCTGTTCAGGATAAAGATGACAGGAGATTTGTGAATTCATCCATAATTTCCTGGACCGTCTTTGTTCTAGAATGTCCCCAAGACGCTAGGACCCAACCGGAGCATTCTAGAGCAAGGATGGTTCAGGAAATGGCTGAATTCACAAATCTCTTCTCATCTTTATCCTGAACAGGGTATAACAGCCAAGCATCCTAGTAGAGATCTAACACAGAATAAACTATAATCTGTCCAATTCAACTAAAGGAAAGAGTTAAATTGGTTGGGAAGTCCATTAAACATAACTGGTGACCACTTGTTTTGTGATAACATCCTGAAATGGATACAAAGGCCATTTCTGCACAGCCAATAAAACCATTGTGCCGTCGGTGTTATTGGAAGAACTGCAGACACGGAGTGTTTGCATGGGCGGGCGCTGCGTGGACAGGTAGCGCATCGGCTGAACCATGGCGCTTCGCATGGCTGCACTTCGCAAACGGTGTTCTTTTTTCCCAGGTAGACATCATGGGCGTTCGGCACCAGGAATGGCCGCTATTGTGGGGGCAAGCTCTGAGGCATCCATTCCTGGCAGGTACTTCGCATGACGCCAACTGCGGAGCACCGTTGTTGAAAAGACATGCTCAGTTAGCAATTTTCAAATACACCATTGTGGGGGTCACTGGAGAGTTGCCGCATCGCTGCAGCGTCGTTTCTGCAACAATGGCCAGGTGAAGTCTCTGCCTATAACACTGTTTTTGCCATCCTTTTGCTGGCTTTTTTGGCTTGTGCGGAAACAGCCATAGAGGAGTTCCACTAATAGTTTCTCCCAGAAATAAACTTGTCAAAAGGAAAAGAAACCAAAATGACTAAGTTGATTTATTGGCTTAAAATTTAGGGTGGATAGGGAAAGCTTGGAAAGGCTTATGACAATAATCAGAGCAAAAGAAAGGATGTTGAGGGAAATAATTATCATGTTATAGTATATAAAAAAGGCAGCTGATCAGTTTACCTTGTTATTTCAGACATTCCCTTTAGAATTATGTTTGGCTCAGCTTCTGCTGATGGTAACAATTTAAGTAAAAAACAAACACTGTTTCACATATCAAAAATATAATGTTGTTAGAAAAATACATGGTTTGAGAGATCCACTTAATCTGTGGCCCTTTCCACGTGGGACAAATACAGCATCGCAGGGAGGCAAAAACGCCGTCCCTGGGAGACCATTCGCACAGGATGCGTTGCTGCTGTGCAGCAGCGCCGTCCTGCCTTTCCCCGGGCAGCGTGAAGCCGCCCCTGAAAACCTCGCTCAATGAGCGAGGTTTTTTAAAAACAGTGTTTTCCCACCAGTGCAGTGTGAACTGCACCACTGGGAAGATGCTGCTTTCCCCATTGGCTCCACTCACCTTCTCGTGCAGCGTCCCCCTAGAGGGCTGCAGAGACCTGCCCACGCTGCCCTGCAACCTCTGGAGGTCGAAGGGCAGCGTGGGTGGATCCCTGAAGTCCTCCAGAGGGACACTGCACAAGAAGGTGAGTGGAGGGGGACCACCAAGAGGCAGCTCCACGGGGAGCCGCCTCTTCGGCTGCAGGGGACGTCAGGGCTGCTCGCATGCTAGCATGCGAACGGTACCCGAGCCTCCACCAGCATAAATTATGCCAGTGGAGGCTTGATTCCACATGTGTGCGGAAAGGGCCTGTAAGACTGTGGTTTAATAAGTAACCCTATTGCTTGACTTCATTATTGTATCTTTCCTACTTCTATAATTGGATTCCACGCTACTTTTTAGATAACATGATTGCAGAAGCATTGCAAGATTGATCCTACAGCCAATACCAAATATTAATCACTAAACAAATTAAAGTGTTCTATAAAATCCTGTTTCTTTATAATCAGATTTACTGTAAATTTCACATGAAAGTCTTTCTCAGCATAACAGCATGCTAGAAATCAAAAACAGTGGCAAGAGGATACAAACAAATACTGACATTTTAATTACTTGTTTTAATGTACC
This sequence comes from Sphaerodactylus townsendi, assembly GCF_021028975.2. Classification (NCBI taxonomy): domain Eukaryota; kingdom Metazoa; phylum Chordata; class Lepidosauria; order Squamata; family Sphaerodactylidae; genus Sphaerodactylus; species Sphaerodactylus townsendi. The sequence goes on from NC_059433.1 coordinate 92,893,210, forward strand.
AATAAAATTAGAATATTCTTTCATTATTAATATGCTTTCCTGTAAGAAGATTCTAAAAATATGCTCCATAAGAGATAACATTTGGTAGGATCCAGTTACACTTATGCATCTTTCAATTCCACTGATTTCAACAAAAAAATTCAAAGCAAATGCTCAGATCTCTGGCTGAAAACAAACGTGTTAAACATTCTTAATTTTTGGTTGTTGTGGATTTTCTGGGCTGTGTGGCCGTGGTCTGGTAGATCTTGTTCCTAACGTTTTGTCTGCATCTGTGGCTGGCATCTTCAGAGGTATATCACAGCGAGAAGGAAGTCTCTGAATACACCTCTGAAGATGCCAGCCACAGATGCAGGCGAAACATTAGGAACGAGATCTACCAGACCACGGCCACACAGCCTGGAAAACCCACAACAATCAGTTGAATCCGGCCATGAAAGCTTTCGACAATACATTCTTAATTTTTATTGAAATATGTCCATAATTTGAAACGACTAAATTTATGGAAATATAGATTTTTATTATGGAATAGTATTTTAATATAATCACTCTTGTGTACTGTGTTTACTGCATATTTATTTGTAATGTGATAAATATTCTATAATAGGTCCTATAATATTTTGTGCAAGGATGATACCAAATGTAATACTCTAAATCTTTCTCTGGGGAATAGCAACAAGTATATAAATAGTAGTAAAATTTATTTCAATGTCACCAAAGCGTCATGATAAATTCCTGAATCTAATTTGATAGACTGGATTGCTTGGAATTTGATTTTAATGTTTAAATTAGATATTTATGATGAATTTGTTATGTAAGGTTATTTTAAAACATAACTGCATTACAGCCCAATTCAGATATAGGGGCAGCTCCGTGGTAGTTGCGGATGGCACGGGGTTGTGGTGCCTCCAATGGAGCTCTGGGTGTCGCAGTAACCAGCAGGGGGAAAAAAATCTGCTGCTGCCCGGACAACTCCATGAGGAATACAGACTTATGTCACATGCTATCGTTGGCTCTACCTTGGCCCCTACCCAGCCACACCACCACTCTCACTTAAATAACATTGAAAAAAGTTTGCCTAGTGCTTGTTGTCTTGAGGAAAAACACTTCCTAAAAGATACAACAATGTATCCAACTTCTCAAAGATACATGTTGAAAAACTTTTAAGGGCCTAATGAGAGATACTAAAAGACACATGACTGAATTTTCCCTGTAATTTGTTAAATGAAATGGCAGGTTAATGGGAATTTGATCTGGGATCAGTCACAGCACATGGAGAGAAGGACATTAACCCTTGCAACGTTTACATAATTTTCTTGATCAAAACCACCTGCCATTTTTAACTCTGAAACAGAAATGACGAACGTCCTGTCTTTTTAACATGAAAGTGGAAGCTTTTTCTCCAGCCTCAGGCTGTGGCTACAAACCAAACAAAAACTTTGTGCAGCAGTCACTTTTTAAAATCTCAGGCCCTTTCCGCACGGGTGGTAAAGAGCGCCCCAGGGACGCCAAAAACAGTGTCCCTGGGGAGGGGTCTGCACAACCGCCTCTGTTGCATCGCAGCAGCGCCGCCCTTGCAACCCCTGAGAGGCGCGAAGACGCTGCTTCTGAACCTCGCTCCCTGAGCGAGGTTTTTCAGAAGCAGCATCTTCCAACCACTGCCGTGCGAATGGCAGCAGCTGGAAGGCGGCATCCCCCCCTTTCCCAAATGCCTTACCGTCTCCTCCGGCCTTCCAGCGCATTGCAGAGGCCGGGGGACACGCCCCCCTGCCCTGCGACTCCAGAGCTGTCGCACAGGGCAGAGGGCGTGTCCCCTGGCCTGTGCGACGCGCCAGAAGGCCGCAGGGCACGGTAAGGCGTTCAGGGGATGGCGCAGCCTCTGTGTCTGTGTGAACGGTCCCAGGAGGGTGCGTCAGTGTAGTTTATGCTGACGCCCCCCAGCAGCCTCAGAAAGACCCATTCAAGGATCTTCCAGCATCCTTTCCAGTTAGACTGTGCCATCCTGAACAAAGTAACACCTTTCTAAACCCACTAATTTCAATGGGCTCATAAGGATGTAATTCTGCTTAACACTGCCCTATAAGTCATAAGTCCACCATTCCATTAATATGCTATGCATCTTTCAACTGCACTAGAAATACCTTTTTTGTAACTGGTTTTGAACAGTACAAATAACCCAATTTATTGTATTGTCGAAGGCTTTCACGGCCGGAATCACTTGGGTGCTGTGTGGTTTCCGGTCTGTATGGCCGTGTTCTAGCAGCATTCTCTCCTGACGTTTCGCCTGCATCTGTGGCTGGCATCTTCAGAGGATCTGATGTTGGGAAAGCAAGTGGAGTATATATACCTGTTGGAGTGTCCAGGGTGGGTGGGGAAACCTTGTCTGTGAGTAACAAAGGCGGCAACCAGGTCAATAGTTGAGGGCATCTGAATAGAAGTATGAGTAACAATGAAGACTATAGCCTGGGAGAAACCCTGTAGATAGCAAGGTCACTGGTGGGAGCATCTGAATAGAAGTATCCTGGCCTTTGTTTCTTTTGTCTATGGTCATCCTGTGTTTGTGTGGAGCTGGTTTGACACAGTCTTGACCCTAGTATTTTTCAACACTGGCAGCCAAGTTCTGTTCATTTTCATAGTTTCTTCCTTCCTGTTAAAATTGTCCATGTGCTTATGGATTTCAATTGCTTCTCTGTGTAGTCTGACGTAGTGGCTTTCAGAGTGGTCCAGAATTTCTGTTTTTTCAAATAATATTCTATGTCCAGGTTGGTTTATCATGTGTTCTGCTATTGCTGATTTTTCTGGCTGAAATAGTCTGCAGTGCCAAAGAACACGAAAGGCACTGCAGACTATTTCAGCCAGGTATATATACTCCACTTGCTTTCCCAACATCAGATCCTCTGAAGATGCCAGCCACAGATGCAGGCGAAACGTCAGGAGAGAATGCTGCTAGAACACGGCCATACAGCCCGGAAACCACACAGCACCCACCCAATTTATTTCTTTGATGTCTTTGGACACCTTTGATGAAGCCAAAATTGGAACACAGTATTTTAAATGAAAAGAAAAAAAATCAGTTTGTCTGGAATTTACGCTTCACCCAGAGTTACGTCTATTATTTGGCTGACTCACACCTGTCATATTCAGTCCCCCTGTCCCGCACCTGTAGCCACACTTAAATTACAGCTTGTAGAAATCAACATATTACGGGGCAAAGCCATAAACCATAATAGAGAGCAGAGATGGGCCACTGCGTTGACACAATATAATCATACTGTTCCTTTTGTTTCAAAGTGAAAAAATACTGTAATGCTTAATGCCTTCATGAATCAATACAATATCACATAACAAAACCACCCGTTTATTTAAAAATACTTTTAAAGCAAAATACTTTAAAATACAACCGGATTCTCAAGACGTGCAGCAGGAAAAAGGTTAATAGTATACATAATCATAAAAAGCACACTGGGTACTCAACTGTATAGAGTTTCAAATGTTACAGCTTAGCTGTCTTATCAAAACCATCCACATATGTACAAGAATGTGTTACAGGGTAGAATGTTGAAAAGAAACAATTACTCTGACAACTTATCATACGATTCTCCATATCTTACAGAAATTATTTTTCCCCAAGCCTGCCAGTACTGAATACAAAGGAGATCATGGACATAATAGCTCTTCAAATAAAACTTACAAATCAATTGAAATGCTAAACCAGTTGAAAAGAAATTTCTTTTTTAAAAATCTAGTTGGTAAAGTTAGTTTCCGCCGCCCAACAAGTAGAAATGAATAGCCCAAGAGGGCTTAGTTATCTTCTGGGCAGGGGAAAGAGCTGGCGTTGCTCCCTATGGGCTTGATGATGAGGACCTGATGCATGTTCTGAATATAATGACAGTCTTTTTTTGTTTGTTTGTGGACCCGGCATATTTTTTGGCTGTTTACAAGCTGTTCCTTTATGTTACCAACAGAATCAAACCCATTATCAGGAGGCCCTACAAGCATGGATCCTCCATCTGAGCTGCAGGACATCCTGTTTGACTGGGAACATCCATCTTCCTCTCACTTCTATTCCTGCCTCTCAGAGAGTTGCAACTAGCTTGGTTGACTGTGCTAGAACTTTCCTTCTTTACCTATCTCTAAACTCTGTTTCTAAGGATTCTGCCTTCATCTGCTTTTTCTGCTCTCTCCCCTCATTTTCTGGCTATCGCTTCCTGTGACTCCAGTGAGGCTAAGAGAAAGGGTTTATTTAGCCTGGAAGATCATCCATCCAGTTCAAATATCCAGAAAGGAGGGTTGGGGGGGGGGGTGTTGCAGCATTCCTTACAGGACTTGAGGTATAGGTTTCTGTTCAAAGAAGTTTTCCAGGCTCCAATTCAGAAAGCCTCCGACCAGATGGACATTGATCCTGCGCGGGCTGCCTCTGCTTTTTTGTCAGAGCTGGCACTATCTTGTGGCTCCAAAAAGTGCATGAAGACAAAATGCCCACTACTACCCAGCCCAGTTTTTCCACAGAAACAGCTAACAGCAGCTGTATTGACCAAATCCCTACTCACAAGAAAACAATACAGAGAACCGCTTATGTCAGATCCCAGAGTAAGAGCGGTAGGCGAGCACAAAACCATTCAATCGCATCCAGTCCATTCCTTTGCTCTCCCTTCAGATTTCTCCCTGTTCCTTATTGACAGGATTAGGGAGGAAATAACTAAATTATAGCAGCAACATGTTAGCCCAGAGACCAGCTACCCCACCTCTCCTTCCCCTTCCAGGCATACCAGCACCAGATGAATGCCCTGAGGGAGGCTAGATGGCCTACCAAGGCTGCCCAGAAAAGGAGAAGAATCAGTCCTGCTAGAGGGGACTCCCATTCATCCGACAGTAATCCACAAGCCAGTGAAGAGGGGGATTTTTTTATTGGATGAGAAGGCTGAGAAAGAAACCAGGTGCCAGAGCATGTCCTCTGTTTTTTAAGGTTGAGGACTACCAGTACCTCCTGACCAAGACCCTAAGTGACTCAAAGTCTAGACATTCTGGAAAGAAGGATTTTTTTCCCCCAGCTACCATAAAAGCAAAAAGGTGTTTCCCTTTCCTCAATTTTTTGAGCGCCAACTTAAAACCAAAAAGGCCAGGCCCATGGATAATAGACAGATCCTCTACTTCATTAAAAAGTTTTACAAGATGCTTTACCACATCAATGAGCTATTGCAGGTACCATTCGTAGATGCTCCTGTTGCTGTACTGACCTGCTGGGATGCTTTCAGAAGATGGGGGGGGGGGGGAATCTAAGACAATGCTGACAGAAGGTCCAGTCAAGGGCCAAAAGGGTGCATGAGGCAATGGTGATCAAGGTTTCAGCCACAGCTCCTATTGGGTCCAGGGCTTAAATCTTCAGGGCCAGCAAATGGCTACAGGTAATTCCCAATAATGACAAGCGAATGTTGGAAAAGGCAAATCAGCTTCTCAAGCAGAGGTGGGATCCAGCAGGTTCTCACCAGTTCCCGAGAGTGGGTTACTAATTATTTGTGTGTGCTGAGAGGGGGTTACTAATTCGGTCCGCTTTTCCGTCTTCACGCCCTCGTCTCCCCCTCTCTTCTTCTTTCTCGTAGCCCGGAGCTTGCCAGCTAGTAAGAGGAGGGACCCTTTAACTACTGTTGGGTCCAGGGGACTCTATACTTGCTTGGTAGGCTATTTATTTTGGCACTCTGTCAGTTCATTTTATGATAAATTGTGATTTACCATGATGCTTGGCCACTTAAAAGCTCTATATTCCTGTATGTGAGAATGTTATGCTAATCTGTGTCTCTAATCCTGGATTAATTAATGTGAAATATCTGCAGAATATACAGTATGGATTGCGAATTCTAGTTCACAATGGATGATGTTCTGGTTTATTTTTTTACTTTAAACAGAAGAAGAGTTTGGATTTATATCCCCCCTTTCTCTCCTGCAGGAGACTCAAAGGGGCTTACAATCTCCTTGCCCTTCCCCCCTCACAACAAACACCCTGTGAGGTGGGTGGGGCTGAAAGCTGGGCCTAGCCCAAGGTCACCCAGGAATAAAAAAGGGAGTGTTAATGACTGATTTTAGGTATTTATGGGGCTAAAGGATTACAAAGCATTTTGTATAAGTGAAAGGTTGAAGGTACTAACTACTAATGCTTACTCAATTTTTTAAAAAGTCATGACCTGTGTATCCTGGCAGTAGCCTTGATATCTTGCTCTTGAATATGCCTATGCAGTAGAAATGGTCCATCGGATCCATGTTTTAATGAATTTGTGTCTTAATCTAAAGTGCAAATTATTTTGAGTATTGAATGTATTAGCCCTTCAGAATACAGTTAACAAACAGTGGTGATGGTGAATCTTCACTAAACTGTGAAGTGATCACTCATGATTTCACAGTTGGCATAAAGTCCTGTTGTTTCCTATGTGGCTGGTTAGCGAAGGCAGAAAACGGGATAATTCTCCCTGTTGGGCTGTTTTAAAAACATGTTTTAGAAATATGGTAAAGTTCCTTGTTTAAGGAAAGTATCCTTCTTTTGATTTCTAGAAACAAAATTAAGTATTTGACAGTATTAAGTATTTGACAGGAAGTCAATTAGAGGAGAAGTAGTTGTTTCTGTTGATAGGACTTGCTATAATGAGTTTAAATTATGGACAGAAAGATACCAGCTGGAAATTAGGAACTTTTTTTTACAGTAAGAGTTTTTTACAGTAACAGAGAAATTATTAATGTCCCGCCCCTGGAATGCCTGGCCACGCCCCCGTCGTGCCCTGGCCAGCCCCATTGGTGCTACGCCACTGTTTGAATCCCACCACCATGGGAACCTGTTACTAAAATTTTTGGATCCCACCACTGTTCTCAAGGCAGCATTCCTTGTGCTCAATGCCACTTTCGATGTCCTCACCTTTTTAGCCAGGGTCAAGGCCTCTTCGTCAGGGTGCACCCATACTTTGACTGTCACTTTAAGACCATCATTTCCTCCTATTCCTTCCAAGGACACAAACATTTTGGTAGACCATTAAATAAAATCCTTGTGGAAGCCAAGGACAAATCATAGTTGATGGCCAAGAGTCTCAAAAAGCTGGACAGACCTACCAGAAACTGGTTCTTTCATTCTCAATACTCCCTCCCAAGGTTTGTCAGGAGAATTGCTAAGCAGCTGGACGTCTAACAAGGGGCTCCTTCAACCACTGTTTCAACCTGAAATCTGACAGATCAGAGCAAAACAATAAGTCATCCAAACCATAACTCCTTCATGGCTCCTGTTGGGACAAGGCTTCAGCTCTTAAGGGAGATCAGGATATAAATACAGACAAATGGGTGATCACGAAGGTATCCAAAGGCTGAATCATCGAGTATATATGCTTTCTTCTGGATTGCATGATAGCTTCCCCCATACCTCTATATCTGCAAAAATGAAGCAGAACCTTAATGGCCATCTAACACCTACTAACCATTCAAGTCACAGAACCCATGTTGGAACCAGAGAGGACAAGAGGGGTCTATATCCTGTTCACCATTCCCAAAAAGGAACAGGGACTGGAAAACCATTTTTTTACAGTATTTAAATTGCTTTAGAGGCACTTCAGGATGGAAATTCACTGATTGATTTCAGAGGTCTTTCAGCCAAAGGAGTATCTCACATCTACAGACCTCATTTGCATGTTTCCATCAACCCTGCCCATCACTGCTATCTGTGTTTCTTATTCGGGAATGTCCACTATCAAAATGCCTTCCCTTTTGGCCTGTGTACAGGTCTTGTTGTGCAACCAGGATATTCACGTCCATCCCTACTTGTTTGAACAGACAACGTGTGTACAAAGATCTACCTGAACAAGCAAAAGTGCTCTGGCCCAGTTCCTTGACCCTTCACAGAGGGGCATTGAGAATTTTCAGGTGGGCTGAAAAATACCTGCTCTCTTCTTCCAACAGAAGACATCAAGGGCATGGAGAACTTGTAAGCAGACTGGTTGAGTCGACAAAGCATTCAGAAGGAGTAATGGGCCCCGAGGAAGAAGATGTTTCTAGTCTCCCAGTAGGGATATCATTGGTAGACCTCTTTGCATCCCCATCAAATCACCTGTATCTGTTGTGGGATCAGAAGTGTTTCTAGGCAGGAGGAACACAGACCAAAAACCAGGTACTTCATCTAATAAATGTTACCTCCTTGTAGGCCTGTCATTTCTGAAAGCCTTGTTGAACAGAATGGGAGTCTGGGTCTGCTGGTTCAAAACCTAGCCCTATATAACAGAGGAGCGGCTGACCCTGGAGCTGAAAAATCAACTTAGCCCTCTGCTGGGATTGCTTTCAAGGTGGGTTTGTTTGCCAAAGACAGTGAATCTGGGGCTCAGCCTTTGGAGTCCTGGCAGCTTTAGAGGTCTCCTGAGGTCTTTACTAAAGGACAGGTTGGTTCCTGGATTCTCCTGCTCTCAGATGAGAAATCTGTTCCAAGGTCTATACAAATAATGAGCAATGTTTTCATTTAATACTATTGACTGGATCCCTGAATCCAAGAGTACTGGTTGATCTGAATCAGCAGCTATTTATTTATTTAAAATATTTACAGGTCTGCTTTCTGCTAATCTACTCAGAACCCACTGGCTCAGATATAATGCCAAACCATAATTCATTTCTATGTAAATGACTCCTGTGCTCGTGTCCTCTTCCCTCCCCGCTTCCTCTTGCACAGTCAAAATCAACGTGTGACTTCTGACTTAGCACAAACAAAATATGACATTACATTCAAACCAGAGCTATGGTGTGCAGTTCTCCTTCAAACCAGGATAGAAACTTTGCTATTAAAACTGAACCAACAAACTGTCCTCTCCAAATCAGGAGTGTAAAAAGGGATTTGAAGAAAACTGTTGCTGTGTTGAAACATATTCTGTTGAAACATACAAGACCACACTTTATTTAAACTATTTATGTCAAGTATGCTCATCCACCCTCCACTGCTCTGTTTTGCCTTCATCACAACCATATTATTATTATTATTATTATTATTATTATTATTATTATTATTATTAATTAAACTTTTATACTGCCCACCCCCGAAGGGCTCTGAGTGGTGTACAACATAAACAGCATAACATAAACAACATAACATATGAGATGAGTTGGGCTAAGAATGCGGAACTGGCTCAAGATCATCCTGCAAGCTTCTAGGGTAGAGTCTGGATTCAAACCTTGGTGTCCCAGATGCTATCTTGACACTACAACCACTACACCACACTGTCTTATTGAGGCAAAATAGGATTAGAGTGGTTGGTGAAACAAGTTATGGTTCCACAGTGTAACCACAGTTAAAATAATATTTTTTGTTTTGCCTTATATGATTTCCACTAAATAAAAAGTCAGTACTTGATTCTGATCATGCAAGCGGATGAGAAGAATGAAGAAGCAGAGCAGGAACAGAATAGTTTGGAGATGTATCTCAACCAGCGCAATATCTCCATTAATCAACTAGTGTCAAGTATGAATATGACTGTAAGAATTCAACTCTTTAAAGAAAAAAAAACTTAACATATACTATAAAATATGCCATTTACACTGTATAATTGACAAAAAGAATATGCAATAAAAGTTGGGAGCATAATCAATATAACATTAGTGTAAACTGAGCTATAAATGTAATTAACCTATACAGTAGAAACAGATGAGTAAGAATGTTTGTGTGCAAGTACTGGCAAAGAAAGCATATAGTTCTAAGTTATAAAAATGGAAGCTTAATGCGCCTTTCAATGCACCCACTATAAATTCACTCCAAATCACATACGAAGCACAGCATCAAAGGAAATTAGAGCGTACTTCAAACTGTAATGATCTCCTAGTATGTGTCTTTCCTTTATGTGTACGGGTTGGATGAAGTCCCAGCTAGACTGAATAAATGGCAGCACTGTCTTTGATTTGAGTAGATCCAAGATTTCACCTATTCATAATGAAATATTAAAACCACAGTAACTATTTTGCATATCATTAATTATAGTTTTACTGTTCAATGGCCACTTAAACTAGCTTAATCCCAGTGACCTCAAAGAGATTATAGGAGTGTAACTGGTCACTGAACTGTTTCTAATTATTATAAACAATCTCTCACTTCTAATTACAATTCAGAATAAACCATATTTTGATATTTCCAAAGTCTTTACAAATGAAAACATTTCAAAAGAATATATAATTAAGTAAATGGCTTATGCCAATATTCTTTAGTAGCTGAATGTTTTATGTATTTAATATAACATATCAAAAATTCTCTGAAAATTATTTCTAGTTTTGTAACTAGTACTTTAACTTGAACTTTATTATGCATTCCATTATATTTTCCATGCAACATTAATTCATGAAACTATATTGTGGTTGATGATGGCAGCTGAACCCCTCAGTGGAATTAATTAAGGGATAATCTCTCTTGCTTTGTAGCATACAAACCAATAAATGGCTGCTGAGATTAATAGCTTAAGCAAGGCGAAAGTGTTTAGTGGATTCCAAACCCTGCTTATTGCAAATACTACAAAGGAAGCAAGATTATAGTTAAACAATAAAAGGACACATCACAAAGAACAACAAGAAAATAGTTTCTTTTTCATGCATACATTCAAAGACAGGCTTTTTTATTGTCATATCATGTTCTTGCCTAGCATACAACCTAATCCATATGAATGTTTAGGAATAATCTTAATGGGCACCTATAACGATTACCATACATATAATTTATTTAAGCAGCAATAGGTGAAAATGCATAGATAGATTAGGATTCCAAAAATAGATGAATTACATATAGTGATACAAGAATGTAAATAAATGAAAGGCAAGGAGCTTATTTTATGCCCAGGGTCCCCCATAAAATGCATTACCGAGGCTTTCTTCACATGTAACTCTTCTGTTTCTCTAGAGCAGAACAAAGGCAACAACCACTGGTGTAAGAAATGTTCCCTGAGAACTGTCCCCAAACCAGGCTCACAAAAATAAGAGGCAACAACTGTTTTAGAACAATTCGATATTATGGGCAAAAACATCAGTCACTGCAAAGTGAATATGATGAAGAATCATAGCTGACATGTACCCTGCCTAAAAACATTTTTTGTCGGTCCACTATGAAAACTGGCTTTACATGTTACTAAAAAATGAAATAACTTTTCAAGCAGGGAACTGTCCCAAATGTGAAACATTCTGGTATTGTCTGCTTTTTTGGTCTTCCAGTTCAGATTGCAATCTCCCCGTGGGATACTGACACAAACAGAAGAAGAGTCGAGATAAAATGCAGAGAGACACATGTACTATTACCATTAATCAAATCCTACCCTCCATACAAAAATAAAAAAAACTACTGTTCATATTAATGATTTTCTTTGAATAAAATTAAAGGGAAATTTAAACTTTGAGCTTTGTTAAAAGATTATTGTAATAAAATATTTAAATTAGAAGTAGAAGAGTTTTGAATTTATACCCCGCTTTTCTCTACTGTAAGAAAATTCAAGGCAGCTTACAAATTCCTTTCCCTTCGTCTACCCACAAAAGACATCTTGTGAGGTAGGAGGGGCTGAGAACGATCCAAAGAACTGTGACTAGTCCAAGGTCACCCAGGAGGCTTCATGTGTAGGAGCAGGGAAACAAATCCAGTTTACCAGATTAGACTCTGCTGCTCATGTGGAAGAGTGGGGAATCAAACCTGGTTCTCCAAATTAAAGTTCACCACTCTTTACTATACCACACTAGAGGTTTGAACAGCTAGTCTCAGCAATAGAGAACACACTTAAAACCTCCAATGTTTCTGTGTCTCGGCTTTCCCCAAACTGAGATTTGGGGTGAGGGAGAATGGATTAGAAGTCCACTTCCATTTAATCTGAGGCCGCTTCCACACGGAGGCGGAAGTGGCCGGGTCGGCATATTCGACGCCAACCCAACGCCGCTGGGACCGTTCGCATGAACGGTCCCAGAAAGAACCGGGAAGACGGCGCCGCTGGGCGCCGTCGGCCGATGGACTTACCTGGTCTCCAGCCCTCCGGCGCATCACCGGGGCCTGGGGACACGCCTCCCCTGCCCTGTGTGCCTGCTGCAGCGTCGTAGGGCAGGGGGGCGTGTCCCCAGGCCCCAGCGACACGCCGGAGGGCCGGAGACCAGGTAAATGAAGGGAGGGAGGGAGGGAGTGGGGGGAAGGCGCCTTGGAGCGGCTGCCGTTCGCACGGCAGCAACTCCAAGCCGGCATTTTCCAACAACCTCGCTCCCCAAGCGAGGTTGGGAAATGCCAGCTTCGTGCCAGTCGGGCGGCACGAGGGCGGCGTGGCTGTGCAGCAGCTGCGCCCCCTGTGCGAATGGCGGCCCGGGGACGGCGTTTTTGCCGTCCCCAGGCCGCCATATTCTGCCCGTGTGGAAACGGCCTGAGAGTTGGCTCCAGAACAATCCAGTTTGGCAACTGTTTGTATGGTTTTGCATGGGATGAACAGATTTCTGTTTTGCTCACAATCTGATTGTCAAGTCAAACACAATACGCATCCAGATGCTTGAACAGGTCCACTGCAAAATTCACAGCGTCCTTTATCAGGCCACATAAGCTTATTTTCCTTGCAACTACTGCCCACAGTGCTATTGTATAAATGAGGCAGTACCCAAGGAAGAGGACATCCACTCTAGCCAGTCAGATCAGCCAATTTAACACTGGAAATCAATTGGGTGACAGATGTCACAGACAAATCACCATCACATCCAACAATCCACACCATGTAGAAGTCAATGGCAATTTTTCTTTCAAATGTCATAAAATTAAGTGGAACGTCAGAAGATGTTTTCCCTGAATGAATGCACTCGCCTGACATATATAAGCAGATACTGATTGTATAAAGTTCCATTGGGATGCTGTAGGAAGCTCAGACATTCAGTACTAATAAATAAAATAGTTATAATAGTTTTTAGTTATACAGTTTATTAGCAGGTATACCATCAAGACTAACAGAAGGTGTAATTTCGTATAACTCCATTGACCTGAACAGAACTTTTGCCCCTAAGGATGTCTTCCTGTCACTGCAATAATTTTAGGGGGGAAAGCATGATTAAGTAACTACAGCACATAGACTGTATTGATTTTCAGTACAATATTGATTTTGTGTTGCCATTTGGAGTTACGCCTCAAGAAAACTTCAACATTTTATGTATTTACAGCTGTCAGTTGCAAAGGGTCATTTGTTCACTCCAAATGAAACACATTTCTAAAGCTCACAAAAGTTAGGCAATCTTTTTGTAGGCAGAGTTCTTGACCCATTTTTTAAATCAGGAATGGAAAAGACATCTTTTGAATCAGCGTGATTCAAACAAACTGTGCTCTTTGAAATATGCATTTTTCCCTTCACTGGTCACACTAATAAGACAGATACAGATTATGTTTCTTTCCCTGAGGAACTATCCCATAGCCTGAAAGCAAAAACCTATGATGAGTCATCATATCATAAAGAAACACATCCATGCGCACACATATGCAAACAAAGATCACAGATTGTCTACATGGAAGCTCTGATTAAATATATACTGGTTGACTAGTTGAATTTCTATGGGAAGTGAGAATTAAAATGCTATTCTTAAAATATCTAACATAAATTGACTTTTGCGTGCCACTTTTTAAAAAAGTTTGTTAGGTATCAATCTTGTCCCTATGCATTCTGCTGTCTCAACAACCATCTCAGAGTTAATAAATGTCAACGACAAACCACTAAAAAAATGAAGTTTGCACTTCATTGACTTCAATGAATTTAAAACTGTGTGACGGATCTAAGGATTCCACTGCAAATTGCTGAGTTTTTATTTGCTGCTAGTCTTCAGAAGATGGGGAACTGGGGACCAGACTCATTCATTTACCTCTAAACTAGCACCCACCCTTTATTATAGTTGATATCAACCTAGCTCATCCAAAAGCAGCACACAAAAACTTTATTAGTACAACAACTTTCTGCATACAACTGTGAGTTAATTACTGTTCTATTTAAGGAAAGAAGGGGGTGGCAGGCATCTAGTCTGTCGTAACATATGCCTTCTCAAACAAATTAAATGGGAAAAAATGACTTCAGTAACATGGATACATTTTCCCAACACATTACTGCCATTATTTTATTTATTTAAAATATTTCTATACCACATCTCTGCAGTTTTGTTTTAGACAGTTTTAAAAATATAAATGTACAAAAGAACAATATAAAATAAAAATACCACAGAATTCTGAAACCAAGCTTGCAACTCAAAACTTCAAACTAACATGCCTAATTAATGCAGTCTTAATATCTTAAAACAGCAGAAGATAAAAGAACTGAACAGCCTGCTGCTTAAACAGGTCCAAAAGTCCACACCCAATAAAAATTCTAATTGCCAACTCCCCCACCCCCCACAAAAACTCCAGCAATTCATCAAGGCTCAAAAAAAATGATGCCAGTCAGCAGATTAGGGAAGAAGAATTCCTTGGGGGGAGGAAAACCTTATAAGCTGAATCTTAACTCCTTAATCAGCTCTACCATCACGCAACAGTATCTCTGGCTTAGTTGGATTAAACTTCAATTTGTTGCCCTTATCCTTCTCTTTTCCGCCTCCAGTACGTATTTAGGACATTTATTGCTTCATCTCAGGTGAAAAGGAGAGGAAAAGATGTGACTTCTGACATCAAACCATAGGATATCCTCTGCAAGAAATTTCATTTAAACACTGAACAGTATAGGTTCAAGATCAAGCCCATGGGGCTTTGAAGAATGCACAGAAATGAACCTTTCATGCACAGAAATGAACCTTTGGAATCAATCCATTGTTTTATCTGAATGAAGAATGGGGCATCAGGCCACTTCACATCTGGATATGTTTCCAAACCCACTCTGAGAGCATATCAATCATGCAGTTGCACATATGCTGCTGAAATATGTGCCACAACTAATCAGCAATCTCTTATCTCATTGTTTGGAGCCATCCTAATTGAAGTATTCCTTTGGGCAGGGGTCTGCAGCCTGCGGCTCTCCAGATGTTCATGGACTACAATTCCCATCAGCCCCTGCCAGCATGGCCAATTGGCAGGGGCTGATGGGATTTGTAGTTCATGAACATCTGGAGAGCCGCAGGTTGCAGGCCCCTGCCTTAGGCCTAGTTATGCTGAAATTTCTGTCCAGCCAGGATTTATACATAAAAAAGAGTAAGCCTAGAAGTGGGGACTTCTCAGTTCCAGCCAATCATCATGCATGAGTCACTTTCAGCCAATCGTCACACACACACAGCTTGGGGACAGGTGCTTACACAGAACTGATAAAAAAACAACACATACACACAAACCAGCAGAATGTGGCAGCTACACACGGTATACACAGCAGACTGCTTAGCTTCGGAGATCCGATGAGACTGGGCTAGCTTGGATCACCCCAAGTAACTCCAGGGTATAACTTGTGGGGGAGGGGGGCATTTTAAGCTGTAGAGAAATTAGAAAGTGCCCTTCTGCAATGCTTTTAAAGAATACTGGAATTAAAAGAAGGGAGGGCCTACTAGACTACATTTAAACCCTTAAACATCTTCTCAGTAAAATAAAACATTCATTGCTGGAGTGGAATACAGGTGTACAGAAAGAGTAACTCCAAACATAGGTTCATTCCGCACATGCAGAATAATGCACTTTCAAACTGCTTTCAGTGCTCTTTGAAGCTGTGCGGAATAGCAAAACCCACTTGCAAACAGTTGTGAAAGTGGTTAGAAAACACATTATTTTGCGTGTGCGGAAGGGGCCATACATGAAGAATTTTCTCAACGGTCTCTCACTGCTGAAGAATCACGGCCAGCTTCTACACAACTGAGAATTCAGAGAATATTAAGCACATTCAAAACACATTCAAAACAGTCTCATGAAAGTTCAGAAGTTCAAATAGGTGCTTTTTGTCTCCAGTGTAATCTCTGCCTTGGTGGAATTTCCACAGAGTTTCTGTATCCATACCAACCTGACTTGGATAATATATTTCTGGAAATCTCAACACTACACTCATTTTATTGTGAATCAAGGGTAATTGCTAGAGTCACACATGACAAGGACCTTTTATGCATGCTGCATTTCATGAGAATTTAAATAAGCAATGGTCATCAATAAAACCACTTGTGTGTGCCCCTTGGCTGTATCAATTCCAAACTATCCAGTATATCTTATCTGGCAGTTCAAAAGGCTTTTCTTTGACTTAAGCATTAGGCATGCAGTTCACTATTATTCAGTATTAAGAACAGATTAATCTTCCATACTGTTTCAGGACTATTGCAGAATGCTGTTCAGACAGATACTATTTATCATCTAGTGATAGAACACGACACTGGCAATTGAAAAAGTCAGTGAAAAGCTGGCAGCCTGGCAACTCACAGACAATGCACAACTTAAACCCTTGGTGGTCAAAAGCAACTATATAGAGAGACCTAAACTAAATACTGGAAAACTGCTATCTTTCCCACTTTCTGACTCCGTATCATTTGTAGCTCCAACTGCCAATACTAGACAGCAGCGGTATAGCTGCCATAGGAACATGGGGAGTCAAATGTCCCTGGGTGCCCCCTTAAGGGGGTGTGTGTGCAAAAATGCAGACCTGTTTGTGGTTTTTTGTATTTTTAGTGGTTTTTCCATTTTTGGCTTGCAGGGGACACAGTTTTTAGGTTAGCAGCACCAAAATTTCAGGGATTTTTGGGGAGACTCTCCTGATTATACCAACCAGGTTTAGTGAGGTTTGGTTCAGGGGGTCCAACGTTATGGACTCCCAAAGGGGGTGCC
Source organism: Sphaerodactylus townsendi (assembly GCF_021028975.2). Lineage (NCBI taxonomy): Eukaryota > Metazoa > Chordata > Lepidosauria > Squamata > Sphaerodactylidae > Sphaerodactylus > Sphaerodactylus townsendi. The sequence continues at coordinate 92,909,957 of NC_059433.1, forward strand.
TCCATCCCCCATTGTTAACAGGAGCTAACAAGAGATGGAGGCTACAATTTTGAGGGTCCATAACTTTGGACCCCCTGAACCAAACTTCACCAAACCTGGGTGGTATCAGAAGGAGAGTCTTCTGAAGATACTCTGAAATTTTGGTGCTGCTAGCTTAATAATTGCACATCTGACAGCAGGCACCCCCCAAATTTCCCCAGATTCTCCTTTTAAATCCACCTCCTTCGGCATGGATTTAAAGGGAGAATCTGAGGTCCCCAGTTTAAACATTGAAAGTGATGCTGTTTCAGGGTAGGGGAGAATCCACCCCCAAACAGCATCACTTTCAATGTTGTTTTAATTGGGGACCCCTGATTCTCCCTTTAAGGTGGATTTAAAAGGAGAATCTGGGCTCCCTAGTTTAAACACCACTGAAAGTGATGCTGTTTGGGGGTGGATTCCAGCATCACTTGTTTAAACTAGGGACCCCAGATTCTCCTTTTAAATCCACCTTAAAGTGAGAAATCCCCAGTTTAAACAACATTGAAAGTGATGCTGTTTCCCCCAATTGGGGGGATTGGATACAACACCATAAAAAAATTTCACAGCAGTAATAAAACATTTTGAACATTTAATAAAACATTTTAGCATAGTTGTGGCTATGCTAAACTCCGCTGCTTCATATTGATGTATTTGGGGCTGTGTAGGGATGGGTGGAGGAAGGGGCAGTGAGGATGATGTATGAGTCTGAAATTGTGTGCATCGAGGAATGCTGCTGTAAATTTCGTTGTGCGTGCACAATGACAATAAAATGCTTATGCTTATGCTTATGCTTATGAAAGCATTTTGAAAGCATTTTGGCATGGCCTATTGCTGTGTTCATATTTGTGAGTTAGGGCATGTCATAGTGACTTTGAAACGACCTTGTGTAAAAAAATCTTGGGCTCATTCCGCACATGCAGAATAATGCACTTTCAAACTGCTTTCAGTGCTCTTTGAAGCTGTGCAGAATGGCAAAATCCACTTGCAAACAATTGTGAAAGTGGTTTGAAAACGCATTATTTTGCGGGTGCGGAAGGGGCCATTGTTTGGTCACGGTGAGGGAGGGTGGCCCATGGGGGGGGGGGGGGCAAAATTCAGATTTTGTCCCCGGGCTCCATTTTCCCTAGATATGGCTCTGCTAGAAAGTGAGGTTTTAATACTTGCCTCTACTGTAAAGAGCCTGGGTTTGTTCCTGGATCTATGGAGGCCCAGGTCACACATATTGCCAGGATGGCCTTTTCCCATCTTCATCAGTCCTGGCAGTTGGCCTCCTATCTGCCCTGTACAGATCTGACCACAGTGATCCATGCAATGGTCATCTCCAGGTTAAATTATTGTAGCTCATTCTACACTGGCCTTCCCTTGAGGCTGATCCAGAAACAGGAGCTGGTCCAGAACACATCTGCAAGAGTACTCACTGGGATGCCAGTTGTACTGGTAGCCAGTTGAATTCAGGATCATCTTCAAGGTTTGGGTATTAACCTTTTAGGCCTTGGGTGGTCTGGGACCATCATATATTTGGGACTGTATCTCCACATACTGTATCTCCCCATACTCTTCAATCCTCTGACAACAATCTACTGGTGGTCCCCAGCCCCAGGGACATTAAAATAAGTTCCACTAGAGCCAGGGCCTTTTCAGCTCTGGCTCCTGTACTAGGGAATTCACTCCTGGTGGACATCAGGGACCTGCAGGACATTAGTCAATTCCAAAGGGCCTGTAAAACTGAAGTTTTCCACCAAGCCTAAACCTGAGGGCTCCAGTCTCACATTCCAACATCTTGGCCCCAAATCAACACCCCCTCCTTCTCATCATAAGATCCAGAAAAGTGGTGAGAGTGTGACCAAATTGTGGGTATGGTATTGACACATGTATGTAATTTTGTATGTTGGAAGATTTTAATCTATTAATTTATTACTATGTAACAACATGATGTTTTAAACATTTGTGTTAGCTGCCCTGAGCCCAGTTTTTTGGCCGGGGAGGACGGGATATTAAATTAAATATAAAATAAAACAACTAAGACAAGACATGCTGGTCACCTTTCTACCTAATAAACACCAGAGGTGATATGCAAGTCAATAAATCTGTTAACACCAAACAGCAACTAAAACACAATAAAAACAATTAATATAAATTGCTGAGGACAAGGTTCAGCGGAAGGGTCTATAATCTGTAATGCATCCTGCATAACCAGGGATGGGGATGGTCAGAGTGCAAAGGTTACTGGTATGAACAACAGTAGGTAGTAGCAATGTATAGAAGGAAGGTGGTGCACGACAGATTGCTCTGTCCCTTGCCTAAAAGACTGGCCTACTGATAGCCCAAAATGATGGGCTTGTGGAGTGCAATCAGCAAGTCCACCTTTTCCAACTTGCCTTTAAAAAAGGAATCCTTTACTACCAAGGCCTTTTTAAAGAACATAGTTTTCCCGAGGGGAAAAAATATTCACTAGGTTTTGTTTAAGAAATTTCACACATCGTGGAATACATATGTTCTTTCAATCACCCAGAACTTATTTTCAGATTCTGAAAAAAACTTGTACAAATAAAGAGGTTTTTATAAAGGCTGCCTTAGTTTTGAGACTGTGGTATAATGAAACTCACTGGCTCAGGAGCTACATGTGAGCACTGATCTCCAATGTGGCACTATCTCCACATTTTGGAAAAGTGGCCAAGGCCCTTTTCCAGTGGGCCTTGTGCCCAACAGGTGGTTTCACATTGAAACAGCCACCATTAGATGAATGAATATACTGTGAGCTTCCCTGAAATGCAGATCTAATGCCATGGCTAGTTGATGGAAACTGCAAATGTCACATTCCACAAGCTGAAGAGTCAGTACCACTGCTGGTACACACAAGTAAATATTGCAATGCCTGTCCAATACAATTGCTGCCCAACTGCTCCCTCTATGCCTCTCTCCTATTCTTTGCCTCTACTATTATTTACTAATATAAACAGTTATTATTATTTTATTATTTTTCAGCCTTCTGAATTATGTTGTGGTTGTTATTGTTATTGTTGTTGTTATTATTATTAATTATATTTATATAACCGCCCTCCCCCGGAGGGCTCAGTTAAGAGGGAAGACCAAGCAGAAGAAAAGGAGGACAGCAGATATAAAACAAAAATAGTTACCAATAGTTACCAAAATGGGTACGGAAACATAAATAAATGAAACAGCAATTTGAACGTATTTCCCTGTTTCAATAAGTGGGTTTCAGACACTGGAAATTCTCTGATAGTATAGCTAGACTGTGTTCAGTCCCCCTGTTAGCTATCTAATAAGTCACCCAAAAAACTTACACCAAATAATCTTTTTTCTAATCATTTATTGTACCTTGGAGGTTCTGAAAAGTATACAAAAGGTTTATTTTTAATGTGACTGGATTGTTTCCATTTAAGAAATTTCTATTTCAGCATACTTCCCTGTTAATACCTATCAGATATGTTAATACATATCAGAAAAGCACACCTCTGTATGCAGCCACTTCAATATACACGTAGGAGAAAGGACTCAAGTGTGAAAGTTTTCATGTTAATAAGCTACCCTGAAGATGTTGAGGAAGCAAGGCATATATACTAGCATAGCTAAGCCATCCATCAGAGAACATAAACGACCATTGGATACTCACCATGAAGAGTCTTTATCTTCTGAGCACAACAGGACATCATCTGGGTGATTCCCACAACTAATCAGGGAGCCAGGAAATGAATTCTTCTCCCCATTTAGCTTGGGATCATCCCCCTTCCTCTAAGTTCCAAACCCTTCAAACTGCAGTCAACTGTAATCTATCTACATAGAAAATACTAAACGGAAACGTCAGCAGGAAAGAACGAAAGATGGCTACAATACAGCAAGGCGGCCGAGGCAGAAGCAGCCCCAGGTGGGTCATGTTTGCCTGGTTAGAGGCTTCTTTGGTTCCTGCTGTTATCAGAGCCTCCAGATTGTTCTCCAGCAAGAAGTCATCCTGCATAGCCTCAGTTCTAGCTTGGACACCCAGAGAGATGCCTTAAAAGCCTCCTAGGATCCAATCAGAGCCAGAGGAATCTTCAATTCAATTCACCTTCCCTCAGCCTCAGTCAGAAAAAAATAGGGAAAGGGAGTCAGAATAAAATAGGGAAAGCCCAAGGAGAGAAGGTAAAGAAAGGGAATGGAGTAGAAGAAATTAGAAAAAATAGAAGGAAAACTAGCACAGACAATCAAGCAAGCTGCAACTCCCTGTGAGGCAGGAAAAGAACTGAGAGAAAGGGGAATCATCCCAAGTCACGCAGGAAAGGGGAATCATCCCAAGTCACGCATTAGTTTCCTGTCTCCCTGATTGTTTAGTGGGAATCACCCAGAAGATGTCTTCCGGCTCAGAGGGGGAATAACACTGAAGAAAGACAGGTAGAAGTTACAAAAATTTATTTTCAATTGAACTTTTCAGCTGTTCTTCTTTTCCAGCATTTGGAACCCTTCATTACAAACTGCCCCTTTTCAGTCAGCTTCAAGCTGTTCCTCTTCACAGACTCTCCCAGGCAGTCACATTCTCCCAACTCCCTAACTGTTCCCTTCAGCTCTCTCAACTGCCATTTTCAAACCTACCTCTCACTAATGTTGTGTCAGCTCTCACTGATTGTCTTAACCAGGGGTGGAAACTAACCTGTCTATCACATAACATCCAATAAACAATAAAAGAGGATTTGGATTGCTATGATCTGAAATCAAGTAGAGGGAGTAAAATAACACGATACAGAAATTACACAGCTAAACATCTTTGCTACACAACTACAGTTAAGACACCAGGTTCAAATCCCTATTGTGCTGTGGAAACATGCTAGGTGACCATGGCCCTGTCACACATTCTTAGCCTAATCTTTTTCAAGATGTTACTGTGAGGATAAAATGGAAAACAGGAAAATGATGTAAGCCTTGTGTCCTCACTGGGATAAAAATTAAGTAAATAAACTGTGAACACCACATTATATCTATCACTAGCGAGCCCGGCCATGCGTTGCTGTGGCTAGTCTGGTGAAGTGGAAAAGAAAGAAAAGGGGAAGTGAACGGTTCAAACATGTGTCATTGCACAATGCTTGCAAGGGAGGGGAGGGGCAAGGGACCCCTTGCTCCCCTCCCTCTCTCCCGTTCCCTTGCATGGCACCCCGCCCCATCCCTCCCTAACGTTCCCTTTCCTCTGCTAGGGTGGGTGGGCCATGTCCAGGTGGTGGACCCTGTTCCTTTCACTCCCTTCCCTTGCAGGTGAATTACCTAGCTTAAAACACGCTGGGAGGTATGACCTACGTTGTGTTCAAATTTCAGAGCATTTGGTCCAGCAAACCCCCAGACCCTCTTTCACTCCAGATGGCAGCGGTTTTCAAGGAAGGCATGGTTGTTTCCCTTGTATCAGAGGGTGTTGCTTTGACGGCCAGCAGATGGCGCTGTTGCGGAACAGAACTGTGGTTCCAACTGTCACAGGTGTGGCATGTACACAATAACTGGCACAGTTGTGACATGTACACAACAGGAGGTGTGGAAACAGTATGAAAACCTGGCCACACGCAAATGCGACGTTGTGTGAAAATTTCAAAGCAAATCCAGTAGTTTGGGAGATTACCTGTCAACAAAAAAGCGCACTGATAGATTTATATAGATATAGATATAGATTATTCAATTATCAGGTTCCTCGGTCATTGGCATAGAATAAGTTAAAACAGTAGTTATGTCATTATGACTTTATGTCTGAACAGTATACAGTTATGTTGCAATTTAGTCTATGCCAATGGTTCTCAACCTGGGGGTCGGGACCCCTTTGGGGGTCAAACGACCCTTTCACAGGGGTCGCCTAAGACTCTCTGCATCAGTGTTCTTCATCTGTAAAATGGATAAATGTTAGGGTTGGGGGTCACCACAACATGAGGAACTGTATTAAAAGGTCGCGGCATTAGAAAGGTTGAGAACCACTGGTCTATGCAATGTATTCTACTCAATCACATTATATTGCGATGGTTCATAGCCTTAATGCAACATATCAGGAATCTTGCATATCAGTAATTGTGCACAGAGCAACAACTAAACATCAATTCCTGAACTTAACTGCATATAATAGATTATATCTTAATCAATGAACAAAAGCCCACTGCTTCACACATTTCCGTTTATTTTATTGGTACCAAAATATGCCATTAGACCGCTCGAGTAAACAATCACCATGGTATGCAACATACCAACTACATATTAATACTTTCCAGGCGACTAACAAGCGTCATTTTGTAGCTTTCCTGGTGGGCTGCAATGCAGAATACCTTTTAGACCAAAAGTTTAATACATCTGCCAAATCTTAAATTATGCTAATGTAATACTAGAAGTCAATAATGCTACCAAACAGTTGAGCTTGAGAACTAAAATCCAGTCTGTGCAAGTTTCACCATGCAAGGTGAATTCCAAATTGTGACAGAGAAGATTCCCCCCATTCCACTGAAGCTACCATACACTGAATAAACACAACCACAGGGTTTCTTTTTTTGTTAACAATTTGTCAACATAATAGCAACAGAAAGCAAAAAATAGTCTTAATGATGAAAAAATAAATTTCAAAACATAAAGAACAGATGCTCGTCACAAGACATTTTATTTTATTAGAAACTAAAATAACTTTGATTAGACTTGTATATCTCTCTGTATGGATATTATATTGCATTTCTCTTTACAAACAGAACAATCATTGGAATCAATATGGTGTAGAAACAAAATTAAAGCAACGGTAAGGAAAATTGTTTCTTCACATCCTAGCATATACCAATTTATAGAAATTGTGACATTGTAAAGGCAAAAATAAATGCTAATTTAAGAAGAAATACTATATTAAAGGTTGGTTTTTCTTTCCAGCTATGTTTGTGAGAAAAAAACAGTGTTGCTTACCTGTAACTGTTTTTTCATCTAGTGGTCCTCTGTGCAGATCCACATGGGGACTGCATTTGTATAGGCCAGCTGTGGAGCATTTTAGTTAGCTTTAAAAGAGTTTCAGCTGTATAGCAAGTGCTCCCCTCCCCCCAATCACACTCCTGGGCTAGCTGCTCTTCCCACCCAGGGCCACATGACCAGGTGGAGGGGTACTGTACTGGATGGACAGTGTACTGCTGCCCCAGTGCACTGTCCATCCAGTTCTTCCTTCACCATGGGGAGCCACCATTTATGTTAAATGACAACCCATAGCCGGGAAGGTGGGAGGGATGTGTGCCTGCACAGAGAACCACTATATGAAGAAACAGTTACAGGTAAGTACACTGTTTTTCATCATCATGGCCTCTGTGCAGTCCCACATGGGAGAATGGCAAGCTTACATGACGTGGAGGCGGGTGTGGGCTGTCAACCAACCAAAGATTGCAACACAGCTTGATCTACAATTGTCTTAGCCCTAAAGCTGACGTCCACAGCGCAGAGCTGACGTCCACAGGGTAGTGCTTGATAAAGTCAATGGCTTGGACCACGTTGCTGCTTTACAGGCATCATTAAGGTCCACATGTGAGTTAAAAGCTATTGAAGTAGCTAGGGTCCAGGTAGATTGTGCCCTGATGGCAATTAGGCAAGGAACCTTAACCTTGCAGTAGCCAATAGTAGATATTACTCACAGAGACAAGGTGAGGATAAATACAACACTTGGGGCCTCTGAAACAAACACTGCAAAGCCCTTCCTAAAAAACCTAGTGATGTCAACATAAATTGAGAGAGCCCTGTGAACATCCAGAGAGTGTATTGCCCTGTCTAAATGAGACTAAGGGTCCCCTAAAAAACACCACACTATGGGAGGTACCGGGACCCTCTTGAGGTAAATGCTCAAGGTGTAATTTTAGGGCTACCTGGTCAGGGGAATAAACAACTGTGCAAATGGATTGTTACAGTATAGGGCCTGTAAATCACTGACTCTGCAAGCAGAGGTAATGGACATCCAGAAGGCTGTGTTGTATGTAAAAACTGCAACATGTATAAAACCATGGGTTTCAAAGGAGCACGAGTGAGATGCATTAACACCAATGTCAGGCTACACTGAGAAACTGGGGGACAGAAAGTTCCACTTGAGGACAGAACTAGGTAGACACCAGGACCCACATGGAGCATTCTAGAACAAAGGTAGTTCAGGAAATGATGGATACATTCTCAAATCTGGTGTCATCTTTATTCTGAAAAAGGTTTAGGAGTCTATCGCTCTTACCTACTACACCATGCTGGCTACACAAAATGGATTGTCCCAACACTCTCCGGGGACATCTGTTAATAGCAGCATACTGTCCTCCTCATCCACACACTATGACTGGTCCTTCTGCTTTCAAGTCTAATAAAGAAGTCCACAAAATGCTTAATATTCACATAATGGTTCTAGCAAAGTCATATATAGAAGAGATATCAGTGTACTGGTGTCATCCTGACTGAACTGTAATCTCTTTTAAAGTGGGTACTAATGTGGAGTTAATAAAATGCATCCTTTTAATTGGTCCCAAACTATCAACTCTCTTCAATGTATGACCATGATTTAAAAAAGAATCAGATAAAAGCAAGCAGAGTAACGAAATGAAATGGAACCATATATTATTGTTTTTTTAGCTTTCAGGTACAAACAGGCAGCTTCTTCTACACTTACAGGATAAACGGATTAGCTTTGTCAGACCATCCCTTAGCAAGAGTCTCACTTTTTTCATGCAATGTTCCTCCAAATGTATGTAAAATTCTACAGTAGTGCATTGATCAATTAGGTGATCTAGATCAAATGGATGATATAGAAACAATCTAGTGTATCAATGATATTTGAAGGAAATAGGTTTGATCATTTCAAGCCTGGTGAAACTGACCTATGAAAGGATACATACAAAAAAACAGGCAAGCTACACAATAATATCACATGTAAATATGCTCCAACTGTTTTTTAAAGAAAAAAGCAGCAGGCAGGCTGCAGCTGGGGAGGGACTGTTACCTTTATCCTTGAAAAAGGGAAAATGATGAACAGCCAAAGAAGCTCACTGCAAAGAAGCAATTCCGAGCATTAAAAAATGGCCAGGAGAAAAGCAGTCTAGTCACCCTGGATCACCACTGAAAACTACAGCCTCCTACAGCTGCTTTCCATCGGATAAAATTTGTACGCAAGTATATTTAACATGTAATTGAAAATTATACTGTACGTACTGAAAACACCTACAGAACAAGCATCTCAACTATTTTTTTCCATTAACAGCAGGCACTTCCTTCAGCACAATTGAATTATTCCCATTTAGCTTGGATCCAACCCACTAGATTCAATCCACACCTCCTCAAATCTTCTACATCTAGTTTACATACACTCAAAAGCTGCCAATTCAGAAATTATTATATGCATCTGTATCAGAACTGTATTCTGATGAGAAGAAAAGGTAAAGAAATGTCTGCTAAATGAGTTATAGTACACAAAAACACCAACCATTTCTTAGAGATAACACAGTTAGCTTTCTATCTGCATAAATAGTTTTATCATGATCTTCTGTTCTCAATCCATATCATGTCCAGTGAGCTCCTCTAAGCAGTGCTTGGAACTTTCACTTGCAGCCATAGTCCACATCTATAGCAGGTATCTTCAGAGGCATGTCATGAGATGTGTTATTCTCCATGGCACAGACCACGGCAATAGAGCCTGGAAAATGCAGAGCAACCTCTTCATAATTTATTTGTCCTTTTAGACACTTTCTTTTTTGTTATGGTGAAACTATAACGATATATTTGAGCCTTTTCCTTCATTCATGTTAAAGAAAACTTCTCTCCTTGTTCCCTCGATACAAAGCACTGATCACATTTCTTCAACTTGCCCCGATACAGGCATCCACAGTAAGTGTTTACGCAGTGACCTGTGCAGGTGGCTAACCTATTTTTTCAAAGAAATAGGTAGAAAACAGAGATAAAGCAATAAAGTTGGAATATTATCTTAGACCTTCTCAAACTCCATATCAAGTGGAATAGAAAACCACCCACTACAACACACACACACACACAAACACACACACACACACACACAGCAAACCGTGAGTTTGTTCACAATGGTATATCACAGGAACTGCTGGCCCAACTCCTCTGAAAATTCCCAGCCACTGTAGTCAGCCAAGCGAGAGTGTTTTTAAATGTTCACATACCTGAAATTTAACACCTGGCCCAGGTAAAACATCTTTTTCCTGGTGATGAAGCCAGTTGTGTTTAACTGTCAGAATGTTCGTGCAGCATGTCTATGGACTGAGGGGTTGCTATGCCCTTAGAATGCTCGTGCAGATGGCCAGATATGAGCAGTGAAAACAATAAATAGGTAAATAACTCGAGTGGAAGTGAAACACATACCTCACCCACTACTACCACACAACACACATACTCTCATACACATCCAGCTCATCCTCACACTCCTCACTCTGCCCTCCCTCACATCCAACCACCACTTGACTACTTCCTCACCCATATTCCACACCCATATTGAACAAGATTGAGTGTAAAAGATAGCTGGAGGGAGGGAGAGGGAAGGGACGGAGGGGGAGGCATGCAAGGGAAGAGACGTGAGGGAGGGGAGAGAGTGAGGGGTGGCATGCAAGGTAGAACAGGGGGGTGGCCCAGCATCTGGATATGACCCACCCACCCTAGTAAGGGAGAGGGAAGGGAGGGGAAGGGGTGGCATGCAAGGGAAGAGAAGTGAGGGATGGGACAGAGTGAGGGGTGGCAAGCAAGGAGGGGAGGGAGGGGCCAGCCAGCCTAGATTCCCTGAATACTGAAGTTACAGTTCAGAAAACCAGGTTGCCTCTGAGGCACACGTTACTCAGTAGTAAGCTCGGTAAAGCAACCGTGACATACTTTGAATGGCTCAGTCGTGCCCCTCAGAGGGTTTACTCAGAAGCGACACCCATTGCCACCAACCACATTTACTCCCAGGTAAAGGATCGTGACCAGCCCGCCTAGATGTGTGGAAGGGGTGCCTTTCCATTCCCCCCCCCCCCAGGAATGCGGGCACACACATCAATGACATCGCACAGTAGCAGTCTATGTTTCTATGAACACGGACTGCTGGCCTCTGCAATTGATTTGCTGCTACTTTCCCATTTCACCGCAATAACCCACAGCAACGCGTGGCCGGGTATCGCTAGTATTTATTAAAACTCACACTGGACAACACTTTTATGGTCAGCTGCACAACCAGAACAGACTCTTCACAATACTATCGAAGAGACTGGATTTGAAGGAGAAAAAAGCAGGCAGAGTAGCAAAGATGAGGACAGGACAAAGCATCCAAGAAGGCTGCAGGATGGGTCCCCGGCAGTGTAGCAAGAGTTCAGAATGCTTGAAAAGGCTTTTAGTATAATCATAACAGTTACTTCAGTCTAAGCCCACTGAATTCCATGGGCTTAGATTAAAGCAACTCTGCCTAGGATTGAACTGTTTGTGGGAGACTGCTGGAAAAACAACATCACTGTAGCAGCACTGGTACAAGCTGCCCATTAACCAATAAAATTAATTAATTCTTTTCATGCTTTGCAATTTGAAATGTGCTCAGTAATTTTATAAAATAAATTCAATCATTTGTTTTAATTGTTGGTCGATGACTCATTGAGTTATAGAATTACAGGCAACTGTTCAAGGATAATTATTTACAGATAAATGATCTCAAATCAAAATCCAATTGCTTCTCAAAGATTAAAGAAAGTAACCCAAAATACCTGACACTTTTAAAATTGAGCAATCTATTCTTTCACAAATAGGAAAGAGAATCAAGCCCTTGTGAAGGAACGAAATACAACCATAATTTTGAAACATTTATTTAGATAATTGGAACACCTTGAAATATTTCTTAGATTAACAAGTAAAATACTTTTTGGACAGCAATCAGCTGAGCACTGATTTCTATTCTGTCTTCTACAAAGTAACTACAGTAGCAATAAATATCCACTTAAATAATTCAAAAAAACTAAAACAAGACCTAACTCCCAGGCACAATGTTGGTTTTCATTTGCATGACAACCAAAACTGAATGACTGCATGATACCAAGATGGTTTTATAGACACAATTACTATCAGAGATTTTGTCTTGGATACAAAGAACAACAGGTGGAGTGCTTCTTGAGAACAAGAGTGTCCCCGGACAATTTCACTGCAGCCAACATCAGTAGGCTCAGTAACACACAATTCCATGCCAAGCAGAGTCACATCTTTTTAAGTGCACTGAAGTCAATGGGCACAGAAGGATAAAACTCTGTTTAGGATGGCACTGGTAATCAGTAATACATTGTTTAATAATCCTAACTTCTCATACTCAATATGTTAAGCTAGCTGCTTGTCAGATGGGTCTAGAAAAATTAAGACACGTGGGTCTTTATTACAATTGTTGAGAAATGCAATCATTGTCAGAACTTTGGTCAAGTTGCTCAGGCTGTGAAATTTTTCTGTCGCCTTTAATTGGAGGGCCGTCCTGATTAGATTCTGTTTCACCTGTTCGATGTTGTAAGAACAAGCAGGGAATATTAGCTACCAGTCTCTCAAACCATTAAAGAGACGTTATGATTATTTGTGCCAGGCTGGCCCAAGTCACTAATTGGCAGACGTGTAAGTATGACCAGAAGCTTGGGTCCAACTGGTTGAATTAGATTCACTTGACCATGACTGATGAATCCTTATTAAAAACTTACTATGGGGCTAGAGTTGTTATTCTATTCTGAACTTACCTAAAATGCTGTAACTTTTATTTTACTTATGCTTGCTGGAAGAAACTAAGGCCAATGCCAAACAGATTTCTAGAACTGTACATTTTGGTGAATGCTTTATTGTCATGTTTCAGCTAATCTGCTATTTATACATATGTAATTATTCATGCTGAAGGACTTTTCAAGCTGACTTTTTTATAATAATTTTTTAAGTATTTGGTCTGCTGTGTGTCCACTTATTCTCAGGAACCCAGGTGAACCTAGGCTGCTTTGTTGACAGCAATTATTGTTATTGTTGCTGTTGTTAATTAAATCACAGCCACCAGATCTGCAGCCAGTGTTGGCCTTCATACACATCAGGTTCTTTCTAAAAATCTAGGATGTCGTAATGTATCAGCGTAATACATATACAGATCCAAGAAATGTGGCCTTCTGTAACTGATAGAAGATTTTATCAATATGTAAATGGTTCAAGTGCCATCCAAGGTTTTCGGTACAGTATCCAGTATACCAACAATCACTGGGACCACAACTGCTGGTTTGTGCCACAATTTCTGAACTTCCATTTTCAGATCTTGGTATTCTGTCATCTTTTCCTATTCTTTTTCTTCAACCTTGTTGTCACCATGTATTGCTACATCAATCACCTGTACTTTTTTTCCTTTTCGACTACTGCTATGTCATAACAGTTACTTCAATCTAAGCCCACTGAAATCTGTGGGCTTAGACTGCAGTAATTCTGCCCAGGATTGCACTCTCAGCGGGGTGGGGGTGGGGGGGAGCATTGGAAAAATAATTTCACTGTAGAAGCATTGGTACAAGCTGCCCATGGATACAAGCTGCCCATTATGCTCCAATACTTCATCTGTTTGTATTCAGAAGTCTCACAATATTTTGACCAGCTCATTTTTGACTACTTGTTCAACAGTTCCCATTTTTTTTCTGTTGGCAAATTACATTTTTCACAGTTGTTACTGTGAATCATTTTAGCAATGGTATAATGACATTGTTTATAAGCAGTTGTTGTTGCTATTATTGCAATCACTTCACCTTGCCCTGAACAACAGGAGCTGTGTGCCCACTGCTGTATTTCCATTATCTTAGAGCTATTGGGCTGAAAAGCAGATACTTCCCACACTGCCATTCAGCTACAGTAATGACAAGAGTGGAGGAAAGAGATGTTCAGTCAAGTCCAGGAATTTTGGCTTGTTTATTGCCAAAAGCAGAATGGTATCATAAGAGAATTCTGACCAGACCCTGCTGCCAAAGACAAAACAAAATCAAAGTGAATAATAAATAAAGAAGATAGTGGAAAACTCAACAGGCAACATCAGATTTAAATGAACTGACTGTATGCTCTACTACTGATAGAGACACAGAACCACAACGATCTCCTTTCCTTGGGTGATATGTCGAGTGATTTCTAAAGCAAATACAACCAGCAAGTACAAGCCTGCACTTACTTTTTATTTATATATTTGATTTGCTAAAATCCAAAGTCCCTTTTATCAGTACTACTGTAAAATGCTGATGCAATTACAATGACACAACTTCTCCTTCTCTACCAGAAAAATACAGTAAAGCTGCCATACTTAATAGAGAATAAGCATCACAGAACATAACGGAACTTTTCAGAAAATAGGCACAGAATTAGGCTGTGAAGACAACATACCGGAACGTCATTCTAATAAATTCAGAGCACACTACTGGCATACAGCTCCACCCTAAACAAGTACACTTGGAAAAGCCCCACCAAGCTCAACATGGCTTATTTCCAGATAAGTATGCTTAGGACAGGAGTGATAGTTACATTAATTCAAACAGCAAGCTGCAAGCATAAATAAACATCTAATGCCGAGGCACTGAGGGATTTTTTCCTGGCTATTCCAATCCATTTCAATGTGTCAGCACAGTGCTCTTACTAAATGGAGGACACTCAGCACCTTGTTGAGACTCACTTTGAACTGAGCAGATGCCTTTCCAGTTAATAATAAACTTCAAATTCCCAAAGACAAGCCCGTTCCAAAGCTTTGTAAAAATCATTACAAAGATAACTGAAATATGTAATACAAATTCATTGTAGAATATTCTTAATTTAGTTATTTGTAAACATGGTGCTCACAATTATTAGAAAAATTGGTTAGTTACTAATATGATATATAGAACTCATATCACCAGGTCTGCAAACTTCCAATTACTTAAAGAAAACTTCAGACTTACTATTGGCAAAACAAGGAAAATAAAGTAAAAAGATTTTTACATCATCATTAATGCTGCTTCATTTTTTCCTTTAATTTTTTCTGGCAAACATTACTCCGAATTTGCTTTGGTTTTGCACGTTTTACACACCTGTCCTATTCTCTGCTAGGCATGCTCAACTCTGTGTAGTATCAGACTTGGATTTGAAACTACTGAAAATAAGTTACAGTTAAGATCAGGACTTTTCCTCCATCTATTTGCATGCCTCCACTCAACAATGTTCAATTTACATTTAGAAAACGCATAACATAGATGTTCATGTACATACAACCATTACATTTAGAATACTGCAGAGGGCTTCAATACCTACTTACCTTGAAGAAATAGAACTCCATTAGTGTAAGTGCTCTGAATAACCGCTTAAGGATGCACCCAAAATATGCATTTTCTCCTCCCAAAATATATTTGACACAAAGCTTTATTTGTTCCCACATGCACCAGAAACTTTTTGCAGTCAATTTAATACCAAAGTGCACTAATATCTGGCAAACAATCATCTCTGTTCTCTAAAAGAATCCATGCTATCCTATGGCAAAAGAGACCTTGTCAACTGATTGATAAACCACTTTACAAATAACAACACTGAAAGCATTTTAGCATTAATGTTGGATAAATGCAAACATCTCTAAGGTTCCATTTTAAAAAAATAATATTTTACAAATGTGACTAACTCACAAAAACAGTGAGTGCTCCAAACACACCACTGAACCCTACTTTCCCAACCAAAAGGTTGGGATTCTGCACATAGATGTTTAAACTGGTGGGGCTAGTTTCCAAGTAAAAGTGTTTAAACCTTAAATATAATTCCTAAGCCTTCCCATACCTACTTAAAACTATAGTCACTGGGATACTGATACAGCCTAATCCTTTACTTACTCAGAAGAAAATTCATATGATTGGGACTTACTCCAAATAACTATGTATATAGGACTGCAGCTTTAAACATATTTACTTGGAACTAAAGTTTCGTCCAACTTGGTAGGACTTGCTTCTACATAGATGTGGTCACTTTTGAGGTTGTTGCAACTCAGGATTTCAAAGGCTGTTTTCTGTAGGGCAGTCCTGCAATCTCTGTAGGTTAGTGGAAATTTCTAGAGAAAGCAGCTATGCCTAATTTTTCTGGTGTAGCATTACTCTGATTTTGCTTTGGTCTCCCTACATAACCAACTTCCTTATTCTTCCCTGAAGATTATTAATGAACTTTTTCAGTGTTTCAAATTGCAGAGTGTACACAGAAGATTGAAATAGGTTCCTTTTAACTCCCTCTGCATTAAGTGAGGTTATTTTGCATTTGGTTGAAAACATGCAACATCTCAGTGCTTCAATCCTGTTACCACATTCAATAGATTTTTTCTTTCTTTTTTGCTCAAAAAGATTTAACAAAACCAGCAAAGGAATAAATCTTTCCTATCCATATTAAGAATTACCCCTGCCCTCTCTGATCAATCTACCCAATGTCTACTATGCACATAAGAACAATACATGCAACATATTTCTTTCCCAGTCATGACCTAGGCATGGACTTGAATAACACTGATAACCATCACAGTCACATGAGAACAAAACCCAAGTATTTGCAGATAAATAAATAAGCTGTGTTCTAAAGCGGCAAGGGCAGGAGCAAGCAAATGCATTAAATCTGTGCTGAAACAGGAGCAAAAGTTGAGACTAAGCATTAAAGGTGAGGAATGAGGGAATATTGCACGTGTGTAGTTGGAAAAACGCCTCCAGCTCATAAGGTAAGGCAAGGCTGCTGCTGCTGAGTCTGTCAGACACCTAGTGGGCGATAGCAAACCCCAACAGCTTTCCTTCTTACAACAATCCAGTCCTGGCATTGTCAGTTTCTCAACCCCAATCACAAAGTCTCTGACAGTGAGAGATGTCTCATGTGTTCCATTCAGGTAAGCTCCTTTTATGTGGCCCAAATGCACAGCTGCACTGACCTGCACACAATTATTACAGTGTTTTGCATCCATCCGAACAGCAAAAGAATATCTAGCTTTGTCTTCACCCCACTGCTTACATCTCTTCAACTAATCCACAAGAGATCCTTTTTTTTGGGGGGGGGGGGAGAGAGAGAGATTCTAGTAATGCAATTACAAAGAGTGGAAACGCCTACAAGGAGCTGAAGTACCTGCACCGGGGAGATGTTCAGTTGTTCACTTCATCTTCCGTTGACAAGGAAACCAAACCGCACTTCATTCTCCAGGAAAACCTTCCACTGCCATCATTTGAAAATGCACTTATTTGTATATATGTGTATACCTATCAGCATTATGATACTCATTGTAAAATTATCTCGTTAAAAGAATTTTTAAAAAGTGAAATACTGTAAAGGAACTATCTTTGGCTTTTTTTGTGATATAATTTGGAGAGGGGAAGATTTAAAAATCATCAACAGTATCAAGCTGCAACAAAAGTTTCACATTATAATTGGGCATGAAAAACAGAAAAAGAAGAAAAGCTGCTGATTGCACCGGGCGTCCAAAAAGGAAACAAAACCAAAAAAGCATTAAACAAAATTAGTATCTTGCTCATTGGCCTGCACCAAGACTGCAAGATCACAAACTCTTTGTAAACATTGCTGTAAAATGCATTTCTGAATTTCATATATATATATATATACCAAAAAAACCAAAAAAACAAA
Organism: Sphaerodactylus townsendi; assembly: GCF_021028975.2. Taxonomy (NCBI): domain Eukaryota; kingdom Metazoa; phylum Chordata; class Lepidosauria; order Squamata; family Sphaerodactylidae; genus Sphaerodactylus; species Sphaerodactylus townsendi. The sequence continues at coordinate 92,927,555 of NC_059433.1, forward strand.
ACAACATCATAAAAAAAATCTCTGCAAAAGAGAGGTAAGCCATATGCCCATATCTCATCTGGTTTGTAAAAAAAAATATGCATAACAATTAACATTTTTGTCACAACAAAACCAGTTGCATATGTATAAATAGGCATCGTTTAAATGCTTCACGTTATTACTGGACTGGCAAGTCTATTTCTCTTTCTCTCTCTTTCCCTCTTTTTTTCCTCTTTAGATTCCCAGTGACTTCCAGTTCCAGCAACACCTTTTTGCTCAGTTTAGTAAACCATCGCATGCTAAGAAAAAAACTTGTCATCAGAAAAAGGATCAAATCCATGAAAACAAAGAGGTTAAAAAATAAAAAAGCAGCAAAAACAAAAAAAGGAAGGAAAAAAGGACAAAAAAAGGAGGACAAGAATGTCAGCGGAAAGGTACTCACCGAGCGGGAGTAAAAGGAAGGAACAAAAATGCGAGTTACTATAAAATACAGTATGGCGGTGGAAGAAGGAATGAGGCGCTTTATTTTTTTCCTCTTTAGTCTCTGCCTCAGGCAATTGCCACGTGATTCGGAGCCAGGCTGACTCGCAGGCAGGGGGGAAGGAGCAGGCGGGGAAGGGGTGAACCCCACCGGAGGAGCCCAACGCGCTCAGAGCAGCGGTAGTGGCGCCGGCAGCAGCGGCGGCGAGGAGGAGACTGGAGCCGGCAGTAAGCGGGAAGCAGTCTTAGCTTCGGCAGCCTGGCGCGGCGCTGGCGGCGGCGGCAGCAAACAGCAGCCAGACGAGCAGGTGCCCCACGCGCCGCACTAGACACACGCGCGCGCGGGCGGGCGAGGGCGCGCGCGCGCTAAAGGAATACCAGGAATGGGGAGGGAGAAAGGAGGAGGCGCGCGTGTCGAGGGGGCTCCCCCGCACCTCCCAAACGCGTTGGCGCAGCGGCCGCTTTGGCAAGCACGCCGGTACTGTGCGCTCGGCGGCCCCAAGTTGGTGTGTCGAGCGGCTGAATCCCGCACAATTGACGGTCCCTCTTGTGGCTTGGCGTGCGTCGCCTTCTCCAAGCCACAACTTGCTGCCACCGCAACTCAAGAGTTGACGCTTACTCTAGATCCCAGCGCCTGCCTTCAGTTTGGAGGCTTATCCAGTTTCTGTGAATATGCTGCGGTTTCCTCCCCGGGTGGGGGATTGGCTAATACCAGTGACGGGAAGGACTGTCCTTTTCCCTTGCTGAAGACACCTTTGCTTCCTCGCGTGCCGTGGACAATAGAGCCGCAACCCAACTGCCCCCCCCCCCCTCGCCTGCTGTGTGGGACAGAAGATTAGCAACGCTGTGGCAGGTGGGGATGTGTCGCCTAGTGGTTTACCTCGTATGGTGAAATCGTTTAGGACCCTACTGACAGGGACACTGAAAAGGATGGTCTAAGTCTGTACCAACCCTGGATACTCAGAACCACGCATACGTGGAGCTAGTATTGATTCCATGGCCCTGAGGAAAACACTTTCCATGTGTGCTGAGAGATAGCGTTGTCTGTTTTCTTAAGCTGTTGTTGTTTTGCACTGGACATGTTCTGTAACTGAGTTGAGTGTTCTATTACAAAGCCCCATTTGCAACACTTATCCCCCCCCCTTTTTTTTTAAACCAACATTTAGATGTATTGTCTAAGGCTTTCATGGCCGGACTTAACTGGTTGTTATGGGCTTTCCGGGCTGTGTGGCCTTGGTCTGGTAGATCTTGTTCCTAACGTTTCGATTGCATCTGTGGCTGGCATCTTCAGAGATGTATCACAGAGAGAAGTGTGTAACACAGAGAAGTGGACACAGTGTGTAACACACTTCTCTCTGTGATACACCAGTGAAGATGCCAGCCATAGATGCAGGCGAAACGTTAGGAACAAGATCTACCAGACCACGGCCACATAGCTCGAAAGCCCACAACAACCAACATTCAGATGTTTTAAATATTATCCAGAGTATATACAAATCCCTTATTCGTTCATGTCCTGATTTAACTATTTTTGGTAATGTAATGTGGGCCATCCACTTTATTAGATACAAGCCACGGTCCTCTTGCAGTAGCAAAAGGGAGACAGGGTAAAAGCTGGATTCAGATTATTTTAAATGGACCTCGTGAATTCATATGATTCTCACTTTGGAATGAAATGAAACCATCATGATACTGTTATCTTAGTCTATAGGCAGCACCACAAAAATCACTCATACAATGTGCCATGGCGCTGTAGCGGTGCAAAAATGTGATTACAAAGTATTGATCCTCATGATTTTTGCACTAGGTCGCCCCAAAATCACCATCAGATTACGGATCATGTCCCCAGCCACAGATCTCCACACAACGATCATGCATCTGATGTGTCATGGCACCACAGTGGCGTAAAAACCTAGTTAAAAAGCACAGATCTTCTTGGATCCTCCTGATTTTTGAACTAGGTCACCTCAAAATCACCATCAGATCACAGCCCTTAGCCACAGATCTCAACACGCTTCCACGTTTCATGACACCAAAGTGGGACAAAAACATGGTTGCAAAGCATGGATCCTCATGACTTTTGCATTGGGTCAACTCAGTGACAGCATCAATTCACATGTTCAATCCATGGACACAGCTTGTGCCGCAAAGATCAAGCATCCACTGCTTTGCAGTACTGCCACAGCAGAAAAACATGGTTCTGAAGCACTGTTCCTCATGAATCCTCAGAGTTTTAGCAGTATGTTGTCCCATATTTACCATCAACTCACATTCACCCATAACCACAGACAAGTAGTTTTGCATAATTTCTACTCTGACTGCGCTTAGAGGAGAGGGAAAGATTAATCAGAATCACTCCTGAAAGAGCTGGCTGTACAGTTCCAGGTCTCCTCTCATATATGTATCTATTAAGCTTGTTTGCTCTTAAGCATGGAAGCCATGTTGAACAGCTTACCCTTTAATGGGAAAACTGTAAACTATGCAGAACTACTAATTTTTTAATGACAAGAAGAGTTGTAATTCTGAGCACAAAAGGCAATGTGGTGGGAGCAGTTAACCCAACCCTTTGCCACTTGCAATTTTTTCCTCTCAAAGTGTTCCATCAAACCACACGTTACATATATGCAGTGAAGCAAATGCGGTCCTCGTTTCTGTGTTCTCCAGTTTGATGAGAAAAACATCCAGCCCCGCCTCACATGTAAATGGGAGGACATGTGAATGGATCCTCCTTCTGCATCAGATTTCACCAGTACTCACAGCAACAATATATCTCAAAATTAATAAATAAATAAAATAACTAAATTGGTTTATTGACTTCATTTGTATACCATCTTTCTCCCCAATGAAATCAAAGGGGCAACCATAATCCTCCTGTCTTCTGTGCACACAGCAACCCTTAGAAATAGATTAGACTTAGAGTGTGCAACTGACCCAAGGTCATTCTGCAACTTTGAGTATTCGAGGCTGTGTAGTGATTTGCACCTGGTTCATCCAACACATCCAACACTACATCACACTGACTTTCCAAAACTTGGTAAGCCAAGAGTACAGCATCTAGAACTTCCTGAGTTGGTGGGCACCTTCGGAACTCTGACACAGTGTGGTGGGTACATCCACAAGATGGCTGCTACGGAACGGCAGCTGCAGGCAGTAAGAAAATTGGTGCCACATCTTACCTTCATACTCATGGTGAATATCCTTGAATTGTTGGTGGTAACTGTTGCAAAAGCAACATCTTAAAAAATCTGCACAGCCAATCAAATGTACAATGACCAATCCAAAGCCAGGCTGGACCCAATTTGCCATCTTATCCTGTGCACTTTCTAAAAATGCCTGACGGGCACCACGAAAAGCGTCAGCAGGTGCCACAATGCTCATGGGCATCACTTTGGAGACCTCTGATTTAGAACTTTGCATAGACACAATCTGATGGCAATAAAACTTGACAAAAACCTTTGGCAAGAAAACTCCATAACTGTCAAAAAACAAATAAACACCCAAACAGCCATCTTCCCTCTTCACCCCAAACCATTAATAGGTAAATTAAAGTGAAACAGATCTTAAAAACCATATGAATCCATGAGGATCTGTCATGCCTCAGATCCATTTTTTATGCTGTTGCTGTGCCACGAAGTGTTGTCAATGTTTTTAATGTTTCTAACTCACAGTTGTGACTTCCACATGTGATTTGATTTTTAGGGAGTTCTCCATTAAAAATGGGAGTCCCACGAGGATCCTTGCAGATCCGCCTTTTACCTTTTTCTGCAAAAGGGAAAATAATTTGGAAATCTTTATACCAATGTTTCTCTCTGTGAACTTACCATGCTGATTGCTAACTCCTTTGGGGCATATTTTAGCCCTTATCACACACTCATTTGGGAGGATTTGGAGGGTGTTAATTTGCAACATTTTTTTTTGAATTCTCAAAGAGTCTTCCAGATATTTGTCCAAGGATTTGTCCTTTTATGATATTGTGATGTTACTATTACATTTGGCAAAGAATTGCAAGAAAGGATAATAATCTAGAAATCTCCTCTGGAGATTTCTTGTAATTCCAGAAGACCTTCTTGGAGATTGTCAACCCTGTGTGCCAAGATTCTCTACACTCATTCTCTCTTCCCCTTTTAACTGGTATTGAGTTACATTATTTCTTGGAATATATTCAGTTTTTCCTTTCTCTCAGTTTTTTTTCCTTCTTATTAATTTGCAAAGTTATTTTTTCAGTGCGGAGGAAGTTTTCCAAGTAGATGTAGACTCTGTTACCTAGCTTAACAGGGGGAAGGATTGCTTTTGGGGTTAGCAATGGGAAAGAATAGCTTGGTTTGGCAAATACGTTGGGGAAAGAGCTTAACCTGGCAGAGCACTGAGGAGAGCAACTTAGCTAGGCAGAGCTTTGGGGAGAGCAACTTAGCTTGGCAGAGCTTTGGGGAGAGATAACTCACTTGGCAATGCGAGAGGAGGCTAGGTTGGAATCTTTGAGACTGTTTATATGGGGAAATATGGCTCGAACTTAAGAATAGCCAGGAGGGATTGCACTTCTGCGGCTTGAGGGGAGTGAGGGCAGGCGGATCCCTGAAGGACTTTGGAGTCCTGGACTCTGATGGCCCCGTAGCCGGTTTGGGGGAGCCATTGTTGTAAAAAGAGGAGCCATCGCAAAACCAACAAGTGAGCTCCTGAGAAATCGCTGTAGCAAAGGGAAATCGCTGTACCAAGAAATCGTTGTACCAAGTCACATGCCAGGGATGGTGAACGAGAGGGGGAAGGGGGAATTCGTGCTCCTCACCCACAACAATGAGGCCATAGGGGCCGGGTGGCTCGACTGCAGCCTTTTGAAAATCCACGCCCCGGTTCATAAGGGCGAAAGTCCACTGTGCAATCCGAGTATGAGAGACCTGTCCGTCCTGAATCTTGCCCGATAAAATATGTTTAAGAGGGGAATGGGTTGTCTGAACAATCACTTTTCCTCTACCAATAATGAATTCCCAATGGGCCAAGCTCCAAACTAGCGCAAGGCAGGCTTTTTCACATGGGGAGAACTTAATTTTGACTGGAGAGAGATTTTTAGAGATATACACAATAGCACGGGTGGATCCATGTTGGTCCTGGGTGAGCACTGCTCCAGTGCTGTGATCTGACACGGCTAATTGAATGCAGAAAGGTTTGCTCGTCGGGGTGGGCAAGAGCGGGAGCACTAGCCAGGTCTCTTTTAAGTTGGGCGAGAGCGTTCTGCTGCTCAGGACCCCAGTTCTAAGAGGCATTTTTACGTAGGAGGGCATAAAGCGGCTTGGCTTTCTCAGCGAAGGACTCAATGAACTCACGGGAGAAATTGAAAGTGCCTAGGAGGGCTCTTAAGGTGGCAACATCGGTAGGGGCAGGGAGTTTAGAGATCACTTCTACTCTCTGGGAGTCGGGCGTGCGGCCATGAGTTCCGAGGGCGAGACCTAAGTACTTGACCTCGGTCTGCACTAATTGTGCCTTTTCTCAATTGTCTTTAAAGCCAGTGGATTGGATTAGATTGAAAACCTTAGCAGTAATGGCTCTGGTCTTTTCCTCAGATTCTGAGTAAATGAGAATATCATCTACGTAAGAGAGAACATGGGGTTTTGAGGCAGGAGAAGATGGGTCCACATTTGAACGACATGGGCATGACAAATGCTAGGGGAGGAGTGGAAACCTTGGGGTGTTCTTTTAAAAGCATACTGCTGGCCATGGAAAGTGAAGGCGAATTTGTACCAGCAAGACTCATGTAGTTTGATGGAGTGGAAGGCATTGACCAAATTAATAACACTGTAGTATTTGGCACCTGCCGCAATGGCTGCCAGGATTTCATTATATTTTGCCACAACGGGGGCCACTGGGGGAGTTACTGCGTTCAGAGCACGAAAATCCACTGTCATGTGCCATGTTTTGCCATCGGCTTTTAGGACGGCCAGAGGGGAGCGTTGCAGATAGACTGCATTGGCACTATGACGTTCTATCTAAGGAGGCCATCTATAGTGATTGCGATACGTTCTTCTCCAGCAGCCGGGTAGCGGTACTGTTTTTGAGGGAGAGGGTCTTTACCTTCTATAAGAACACAGGCATTTTTAACTGTGTTGCACTCGGCTTTATCTTTGATCCAAACTTCAGGGAAATCTCGTAACCAGGGATCGTCTGTGACTGGGGCTAACGGAAGGGGGGCTTTTAGGGCGTTGCAGCAGTGAATGGCGGAGACTGAAGGGGGAGCACCATCAACTTGCCAGAGAAGGCCATTGTCAAGATCTATTGTGAGCCTATGCTCTCTAAGGAAGGGAACTCCAAGAATGCCAGGGTCCTCGCCTTTGTTTTCACAAGCACGGGTGGATGTGGAGAGCGAGCCAAGGGAGAGGGGAACGGAATTCCAAATTTTAGCTGGATGGGAACCACCAGCGAAACCTTCTAACACTATGGATTGCTTAGACGGGGTTCCCATAGAGGCCAAGGAGGGGTGCAGGACATTAAGAGAGGCTTCAGAATCAACTAAGAGGGTAGCAGATTTAGAATTCCTGGAAGGTCTGACAACCGCTTTAACTGTCGGCCTGCCCTATCTGTCAGGCAAAAGGTGTGCTACGATGCCTTTAGGAAGGGTAAGGACTTCCGGGCAGCCCTATGCTGACGGGACCCCATTCATGGGGACCATGATGGCTGCAATAGGCTGGGGCTGAGAAGGGGCTGAGGGAGCTGTCTTCCTGACATTATTACAAAGGACAGCTATGAAAGCGTCAGTAGGGACTCCATCAAAGTCTGTCATATCAAAACCCATATCTTTTAACATTTTCCAAATGCAGACGAGGGGGGAGCTTGCTTGGGCTCAGGTGGCTGGTAGGGCACTGAGGGATGATAGGGAGTTTCGCCATGGGGGCAAGGAGCCGACTGCTGTGGCGGGACGTAACGGGAGTCACGGACTGAGCCACGGGAGTTTCCTTCAGAGCGGTCCTGGTTTCTATCCCAGTGATTTCTAGGGTCTTTGTAATAACTCTGCCCATCACCTTGTCCATAAGTGGAATGGGGCCACTATTGACATACGTAACAGGCTGGATGGGTTCGGAGGAGCGGGTTTCAGAAGTTTTCTTAGCGGGTTTAGGATTAAGGGAGCTGTCTTCTCTTAGGATGTCGGCAGTGAGGCGGAGGCGCCCATAAAATTCTAACCAAGGGATCCTCATGGGGTCTATCGGACCAAGGGCCATCTTTGCTTGATAAATTGCTCTTTTAAAGTCCGCCTGGTCATAATCGTATGTGCCAGGGGCTGTTGCGGGGACTCCGTTCGCAAAAACAGCAAGGAGCTGCTTCCGTGCAACAAAGGACATGGGGCTTTCTCCTGGGGACTGAGACTCAAGAACGTACAGACCTTCTAGGGCACAGGTGTCAAACTCGCGGCCCTCCAGATGTTACAGACTACAGTTCCCATCATCCCCTGCCAGCATCATGCTGGCAGGGGATGATGGGAACTGTAGTCCATAACATCTGGAGGGCCGCGAGTTTGACACCTATATTCTAGGGTCTTATCTGTCCAGAGGTGGGGAGCTATGGCTTGAACCCATTGTACAATGCCCATATTATCTAAGTTTAAGCCAGTAAGTGCGTCGGACATAGCATGAGCGTCTGCGCTTTTCATACATAGACAGGCCAGCTGGGTGAGATCTGTAACATCAGCAGTGGGGTAATTTTGATGCACCTGGAGAATCCAGGAAGTACCTATGTCCTGGTTGAGGGGTCCTACCCGGGTTGCTATTGTCTGAGCTTCAGCTTCAGACCATCACGTTTCTCAGTGACCTCTGTTCTATCGACTCTGCATAGCTGCAATATCAGTGGCATGTTGGTCATTCGATTTCTGCTGGACAAGGGTCATACCTTGAACGGTCTGGCATGCTAGTCTATAATTACTAGTGGAAGCCTGAAGTGCATTGAAGTGACCCCATGCTGCAGTGGCAACCTTGTTGGATTGTCCCCATTTCTTGGCTGTACATAAGACAGTGAAATTCTCAAGAAAAGTCGTGAGTGGGTCAGAGCAATAGAATGCATCTGCTACCCAAGGGTCAGGTCCCTGTTGAGCAATCCATTTATGGGCTTTAGTGCCAAATAGCAGTTCTTCTTTAAGGAGGTCTTTAACGCTACGAGGAGGTGCCTCAGCGGACATTTTGTTGCTAGTATTGCTTTTAAAGACAGCAGTAAAATTATTGGACTAGCGGAAATAAAGGGCATGTGGACCTCTTATTTTAAACGGACTTTTGGACTTAGAAATCTTTTGGGGTTGCATACCTCACCTTTAGGGTGGAATTTAAGGATTCCTTTTGCTTGTGTACCTAGCCTTTCAGGCTGAACTGAAAGAGTCTCAGACAGCAAATTTGCGTACTTCGCCTTTCAGGCGGAATTTAACTATTTTGGATTTGAGTACTTCGCCTTTCGGGCAGAAATAAAATTTTCTACCTATCGGATCATGCATCACGAATCTTAGAATTTAAAAATAATTTCAGACCTTTAATTGCATACTTTGCCTTCAAGGAATTTTAAAAGATTCACTAATTTTGACTCTCTCAATTTTAAACATATAAAGTTGCCACAGCTCACGGGCGCCCTTCATGCGCCACAAATTATCAAGCACTATACACGGATCCTTTCTCAAAAGGGAGGGGAAGGGAGAACAAGCTAGCTGTAACACACAAAAGGGTCCCTAACCATATGATTGTTCCTGCCATGCGCAATCCCCCTAGACTAAAGTATGGTTTTCTACCACCCACGGCAGAGATTGCCAGGATACGATCTGTGACTCGCCCACTTGCAATACAGATTGACTCGATTCGATTGACTCACTGACGAAGCTAGTGGCCAGCTGTGGGCGTCCTGATGAGGCAGATCAGGAGATGAAGGAAAAACCACCCAAAATTCCCTTTTTCCATCTCTAGACAGACACACACACACACACACACACACACACACACACACACACACACACACACATACAGAGAGAGAGAGAGAGAGAGAGTTCAATAAAGCTCTTGCAGAGCTTTAAAAGCCAATTTTCTATGTCTGTTTACCAGGGGAGTTGTGCATCCACTTACTCCTTTTGGCAAAACAGGTCTTGGCCGCTTGATTCTCCACCAAATCTGTTACCCAGCTTAACAGTAAACGAACGTATTTTTATAGAGCAATGGGGCTTGGCAATGCTAGAGGCAGGCTGGGAGAGGATCTTTTTAGACTATGTATACCAGAAACAGCTTGAAACATATCCGCAGAGAATTCACAAAAGACCAAATTGCAGTTTAGATATTTTTATATAAGTTTTGGTTGCAAACAATCACACAGTGAGACGTTAAGGCACATACACACAGTTCCTAAGTATATAGATAGGGAGGAAAAGATAGGTGGGATGATAGAATGGGATTTGGGGAAGCAGGGGACTTATACGTTACCAAAGATCTGCAGAGAAGTTCCAGAAGAAGGCAAGGATCTCTATGCCAGCATAGGGACCCAAGCAAAGGACGATATATCTGATCGTGTCTCACACCAACTTGACCAAGAGAGGTTCAAGTTAGAAATGAGCAATAAGTTTGAGCAGGACTTTTATACCTCTGCGCAGGTAAGGCAGGACATTCAAGCTTAGGTTTCATTTCTTTGCAACTGCTTGGGGTTTCCTTGCTGGACTAGCGGGGCTGAGCTAATTAACAGCTCTATCTATTGTCTCTACTTCCCAGGACAACGGGGTCAATTTATCCTAGATTATATCAGTGATACCTTGAATGGTTTATGCAGAGATACTTCCTAAAGTCTCTGCCTTAAGTATTCAAATTTGGCTGTGGCTTGAGCGAATCAGGAAGGGATCTTGTTTTTAGGGAGATCGTATCTAGAGGTTGAGGAAATGCATGGAAGAAGCAATTGTTTGGAGAAATGTTCTCTCAAAAGCACAGTATCATGGACTTCCAAAGAAACAGTTTAGCGAGGTGTAGTGCTCAGGAGTTCTACAGATTCCATTATGTTAAAGTAGTATTTTGGCAGGGTGGGATAATAAAAGATTCATGTCCTTGTTATGATACGTCCAGATAGTATTGCCTGGAGTAACTCATAGATCTCTGCAAACAGATTGTTTTGCCTTAGGCTTGCTTTCAGTTTGGACACTCTGCTATCCACCCATACAAACATGGTGTAAGGAACAATATGAAAATCCAATAATTCATAGGGCAGGGGATGAAGGCCATGCTAACAGAGCAAATGAGTAGATTATCTACTGACTGTTTGCCGTTTCTAGGCTTGCTCTTAGCCTGTTTTATCCTGCTCCACACCATATATAGCTGTTTGCATTAATATAACCAGAAATATATCTCACATATTTATTGTATCCATAAAAATCCCGGATTGAATGAGTGTTCTGAGATGTGGGGTGGAAGGGGAACATAACAACTCTGCCCATGGATGATCACAGTGGGCAGCTTTCATCATATTCACCTGTGCCAGGCAGTTTGCTTTTAGCTATCCTGATTTCATGTTAGTATTTTTGTTAAGATCGTTTCAGTGTTATGTGTGCCTCCTGTGATGTCTTTGGTAGAGAAAGCAGAATAGAAAAATTTAAAAACGAATAAAGTTACTGTCAGAGCAGTGGCTAATAAGATTATGGCTGCAATCCCAAGAATATTTGCTAGGAGACTAGTATCACTGAACTCAGAAAGTAATTGAATTTAAATTCAGCATGTATAGACCATTAAAACCATTAAGCTGAAGTTCATTGAAAGTAAGTATAATTAAAGTCAACAGTAGTGTTCAGTAAGTGTATTAATGATCTCAGTGCTAGTGTATTTATAAATCTTTCCATTCATAGTAATATTTTCCCAAGTATTATACATGCTTGAGATTAATCGCTGACAGTTAAATCATTATTCAGTAAAAATGACTCCCTCATAATCAACAACTATCCTTTTAAATGACCAAAGGATATCATCATTTTGGCTTGTTTCTCATCCAGTGTATTTATCTTTCCTCTGTGTAAATTATTCAGCTATGTTTTTGCTTATTTTCTCTCATGTGCATTAGTACTTTACAAACTTTTTGTATTTAACTCAACTCTTTCCCTTCAGCTCCTTATACAACTTTTTTATGGTCCCAGTTTACCCTAGGAAATGAGAGTGAAGAATAGCAACTTTGCCTTTGCCCTCTGTACTATACGATATATTTGTTATTACTGAGATTCAAATTTTTATTTATTAACTTTATGTATAATCTACCTTTTTCACTAAAATTCGGGTGGATTACAAAATTCAACAATGCAATAAGAACACGGGATACATATAATTGGATCTCTGGAAAGCCTATCTGCAATGTTTTGCACCCTTGGTTTTTCTAAAATTACATGCCTGCTTGCTGCACTATAACAAGCTTGAAAAGTTATTCTTACATTCTGTAGTCCTTGTCCAGTGAACACATGTAAATCCTGCATGTATATACGTATATTATGGTTTGTAAGAAAAAGCCAACGCATGTTCACTTTTTGCAGTTGAAATAAGAATCTTGAAAATGTGGAGTTCATATCTCATGTTTAGCTATGTATGCATTGAATATAACATGATAATTACCCAGTGCACATATTTTTTTGAAAATCAAGTATACACTGTGCGCAGATTGTACATTTGTGAACAGGACTTGTGTGTGTGAGAGAGAAAGATGGGTGTTTTTACTTAAGCGCTTCCTAAAACTGTATTGTTCCCGGGAATGCAAAGCTTAGAAATTACAGCAAGACTTCCATTTCTCAACCTGTCCAAGGTTGTGAAGGTTAAAGAAATAAACTCTCAAGACCCACAACTGTTGATTCAGCAAAGAGTTATGAGAGTAGTGATGATCCAAAAGAAATAATATAAAGGAAGCTTTTTCATTATTCAAGATTCATAAGAAGCCTGTGCTTCAGGCTGATGGCCTAGAAAGAACACTGTCCAGCATGGGTCATAAGGCAGGAAGCATCTGGCTGGGAGGAATAATGATTTCTTCAGACCTAAAGAAATAAGTCTCACTAAACTTTCCAGGTGCCCAGATTCTTTTGTATACACACAAGCAAACCACATTTTATAAGGCTTCTGTAGGAAATATAAATGGAAGTCTAGAAATATATACATTAAAGATTGTTTTAAATAGCTTGTTCTATGTTTGGACCTCTTTGCATTCTGTCCCATATATCTTTTCCGTCTTGTGGCCCTTTTCTCTTAATGCTTCATGGTGAGAAATTAGAATGTTTGCAAATATTGCATAAAATTACATCAAGGGTAGGAAGATTGCCTTAATGAACAATGAGACCAAAGGACTGGCATTTTGACTTTTGACTTTCTGGGTACTGAAAGTTCAGAGATCTGCTGAACTGACTGGGCTTATTTTAGGATTTGTCCTCCTTATTCCTCTGGGGTAATCCTTTGTTTTGGATTTTGTTGCTTAGTTTACTGTTCGATAAATTACACGTTCTCAACTTTTTAATTTGACACTTCATAGCTTGAATCACAGTGGTAATGCTCACAAACTGGAATCAACACAGAAAATATGAATTGAGAAATACAATATCGAAAATAAGGTGTTCATAGATTTGATGTTTGTTTACAAAATCCTTCTCCTTTCCCTCATTTACATTCACACATGCTTTTTACTTACATGCCACTTAGATTAGTCACATCTCTCTTTTATACAGCCAAAGTAGTCTATACCCTCTCCAAATTCAGGACTATGTCAAGCACTAGTATGATAGTCACAGCTTATGAAGAAACCAGCAGCCTGGAATTATTCCGTTCTGTTCAGCATCCAAGCAAAAAGTCAGAAAATGAATCTGTACTAGTAAGGTCGTCTCACAGTAGGAAGAACCTCAAGGAAAGTCCTCTGAATGAGTGCCATCTCAGTGAAAACACAGGTATGCAGTAGGGGAGAATGCAGTGAGGGCTCAGCATATGTAATGCATGCAGATTTTGCCTCTAAGTACAATGCTTAATACTCTGCCCTCCGCCACTCCTGCATTTGAAGTGCAGGAAAATGATACTATCTGATGGCATTCATTTTTAATGATATCCATTTATAAAAACTGGTAGGGAAATTGTGCCCTTTCTGAAATTTGCCACCCAAGGACATCTACTCTACATTTTTCCCAAGACAAGACCATCTTTGCTACAGTAAAAAATTATAATTTCTCTCTCCCAAGTAACAGTATGCGAAATTTCTTCATAGGCTATAATTTTAGGGAAATACTTTAAATCAAACAGATCACAATTTAATGTATTACTTAACTGGTTTAGCATGATTAATATGGATCCAGTATACATATTTTTTTAAAAAACCTTTTAAAAAATTGTGTATTTTTTAAAAAATACCTAATCAGACTTGAATGGGGCCAGTTTAACTTCTCCTGCTTACATTTATATAATTGCTATTCACTAAAAGCTACTCATTGAGCAAATCCAATTAAAACACAATCATAGATTTGGAAGGGGTCATGCAGGTCATCCAGTCCAACCCCCTGCTCAATGCAGGATCTGCCTAAAGCATCCCTGACCAAGTGTTCTTCCAGCTGCTGAGAGGGAGCTTGCCACCTCCCTTAAAATAAAATCCCTTGAAATAAAATGTTAAAAATATCCTCTCATCGCACCGAAGGTGGATTCTGCACAGGGCAAATATAACAGATATAGGGCACAATTCAAACCATTTGGTGCGTGTGGGAGGGGGATTTTGCACAGGTCCCATCTCCCAAATGAGCTTGTCCCATTTTATTTCCCTCAACCTGGGATTTTTTTAAATTGCCAAACCAGCGATCCTTTTGCAAAATCCCAGTTTTGCTCCCTCGCGAACAGCCAGGCAGGAGGCGCTTTATCCCCCTCCTTTCCACCCATTCACTTTAGGTTCTACGCTGTCCACCGTCAGGGTGAATCTGCCCGCCTGCCATTCTGTGCCGGTCACCCAGCAAGTTGTGGGCAGAGTGCTCCACAGGGTACAAAGTCTCCCAAGCACATTTTCTCCTTGTAGCAGCGAGTATGACCGATCTACAGCAGCATGTTCATTATTTCCCTGCTGCTGCTGCAGGGAGATTTCTTTTTCTTTTGTATGTTGCACATGTGCAGCTATGCAGGTGCAGTTAATTGTATTGTGAGACAATCATCATTTTATTTATTTATTTATTACTTAGATTTATACCCCGCCCTACCCCTGAAGGGCTTAGGGCAGCAATCGTGGCTGTGAGGGTTCATTTCTGTATGCCTGCGCAACTACACCGGTGTTGCAAGACATTAAAAAAGAGAAGTTCCTCCGTGCAAAGGTGCAAAAGCAACTCAGATTGTTTTCATGGGCTCCAATCATGACACGCATGCGAATGGAAAAAAGGAAAACGGGTCCCTTTATAATTACTGCAACCTGTTATACATTTGCTGTGTGGAATCCACCAAATCAACTTTTCCTTTTCATCTTGTTCTCTAAGCAGTGTTCAACAGTTAAAAACCATGAAATAAACATTCATAAAGGTGGTGACTAACTAGTCTGCTTAATCATTGCATTAATTTTCTAAATGGAAATGCCTTCTTGTAATAAGACTTAACATATGTTCATCTGGGATGAATGCTCTCCAGCTTGGCTTTGTAACTGGAAGGAGTATTTGGATGGGACACCTTCCCTTCAAAATTCTTCAACTGCTGCCTCTTTTTTGTGTGCCAAAATCTCCACACTACACAGTAAGTCTTTCATGTTATTCATAAAACCTGGATAAAAATTTTCTGGCCTCAGAGTGAGTTGTAGAAAGATTTCTGTTTTCCTTTCACAGTTGTCATGTATAAAGTAGAGAAAGGCATCGTTCAATCAGACTGGTATTGTGGAAATCTATTTCTGATGACAGGTAACATCTGAATCTGCTTAGTGCATCCATAACAGTGAAATGGTTTGTTCATGTGGGGACCTTGAACACTGACTAAGTGACTGGAATGATATAACTTAAAACACACAATTACATATATTTTCCCTTTTTATTTCTCTTGAGTCTTGGCAAGAACATTTCTTACTTTGTTCATAAGATCTCCTTTAGTTTATAAGATCTAACCAGATCAGACATATGAAATTATGATGTAAACTATTGTATTTTATTTTTAATGAATTATTCATTTTTAACCCTTCAAAGATAGGCAACTACTAGATAACAAAATAAACCCACCAACCAGTCAACCCCCCCTCCTTCTTTAATTTTTCCTCTCCTTGGCAGATTCTACAGGTTTTGTTTGTTGTTGTTTTCTGTGAGACATTTTGGGCTCCTGAAGGGAGAAAATCAGCATACGGCATAGATAAGTGTAATCAAGAAAAGTACAGAGATTATTCTCAACAGTAGTAATTGACAATAATGCAGTTTCTTAGTTTAAAAAGCTGCTTAATAATCTAATGGCTAAGAACTCACACGTCCTTCCAAGTTTGTGGAAGAACTGTCAGAGTTCTCAAGGAATTCTAATTCAGCAACTTCATATTGGAATCTGTCTGAAATTTTATTGTTAGGGAACCTAGATTTTTACTTCATCAACTGTGTTCTGAGAGACTGAAATATTCTCCCATTAGTTTCTAAATATTGCCATTTTATGTCAGTGTATGCTTTTGTATTCTTTTGCATGGTGACTCATCTGTTTGTCCTATATAAAGAGCAAGAGAATATTACGGACATATGTAACATCTATCCCATGAAAGTGGATGAGCTCTTGCAGGTATGGCTGGTGGTGGTGAGTTCTATAATAGTATTGCATTATTGGCTATGGGGACAGAGGTCCTTTCTGCACAGACACTTTAAAACATTTTGATGCAGGAAATAAAATGTTTCCTTTGAGGAGTCCCACATAGTTTTTACCCCAAAACATCTTATTTCAGCATGAAAAGATTTTTAAGCGCATTTCAAGATTAGCGATTCTTTTGCTGAAATGTTTTCAAAATGTTTTCATTTGCTGTGAGACCTCCTTAAGAGTTAGTATATTGATTTGCTGCCATGTCTAATTCCTAAGTTTGTCTTTGCTGTTTACTTCACTGTTCTGTTTTATCCCCTTCAGTTTATTTTTTTTCTGTTTCTTTAGTAATATGTCCACACTTAAGGCACCATAATAATTACTTATCACAAGCCCAATCCTCAGCCAGCAGAGTGGGGTGCAGGCTAAGCAGGAGGGGGTGTGACCTGGTAGAGCCAGAGGAGGACCCGCGGCAGCCAAGCCGATTGGGTCGGAGGGCTGGGGAGGGATAAGAGGAGGAAGGGAGAGTGGAAGATGAGGCAACAAGAGACAAGGAAAAGGGAAGGAAAGAGAAGAAAAGGCTGAGAAAGAGGAGGTTGTGAAGAGAGAAAAAAGGAGTAGAGAAAGTTTGCAGGAGGCAACAGGCCAGAGGAGGCAGAGAGGCCCACCCCTTAAGGAAGGGACAGGTTAGACCCAGTACTCCGCGGAAGAAGGGTCGATGAGGAACTTAGTTGCAAGGAAAGCTAGGGTCCTCCCCACCCTGTGATTACAATGACTAACAACTTAGGAAAACCCCCAGTCTCCAGGAGTGAGGACGGGCCTGACAACGCCCGGGAAAGGATAGGTGGGACAAACCCAGGGACCCTGCCAGCAGCAGGGGAGGCAGGACGCCACACAAACTCAGCATAAGGCAGCTCCATGAGTATATACTTCTGCAGACTTTCTGATGAAAGGTGAATTCTGGTCACAATGAACTTGGCTCTTTAAATTTTTCCAAGTTGAGGAAATGTTTCAAGCTTGCCAGCACCTTTGAGCAAGTTCCTGACCAAGAGCAATCCTCATATATGGCCCTCATTACTTATGGATACATCTAACAGATCAATAAGTACAAAGGGCTGGATCCGATTTTACATTTTTCTTCCTCAGAAGAATCCCCATGGAGTCATATACATGAGAAATATTACATCCACACGGACTTTGTAGGAAACATCTATGAACTGGAAATAAGATGACTATTCCCCTCAGTTTACAGATATTTTATTAAAAACCACATTTCATTTTTTTAACTGTAAATATTCTTATATGGATAGAAAAGTTTAAAAATGCTAAAAAATATAACTGAAATTAGGAGTTGGTGTTCAGGATTGCTACCTAACCAGGAAATGTTAATTTCTGAGTGGCATATCTAACATAAAGGTGCAGTGTTAGATAAACTATTATCTCATCTAAACATTTGACTGAAAGGCTATAGTTTATCCTATGCTTTACTGCCTGCTCTGCCACTTTTGTGGTTCCCTGGAAGGGATCCCTCTATAACTAAGGCCGTTTCTGCACGGCCGTAAGGGCACCTCCACGCCGGCAAGAATTCCGCCGGCGTGGAGGCAGAGGCCGTTCGCATGCAAGCATGCGGGCGGCCTCCAGAGAGGCCGGCAGACGGCTCCGCATGGAGCCGCCTCTTCCCCCTTCCCCGTTCCACTCACCGTGTCCCTGTCGTTGGCCTGCTGGCCGTTGCAGCCCCGCCCACGCTGCCCTCCGACCTCCAGGGGTCGGAGGACAGCGTGGGCGGGTCCGCGACGGCCAGCAGGCCGACGATGGGGACACGGTGAGTGGAACGGGGAAGGGAAACAGCGTGTTCCCGGTGGTGCTGTTCACACCGCGCCGCCGGGAACACGCTGTGGAAGGAAAAACAACCCTTTAAAGGGTTGTTTTTCAGGGCGGCGTGAGCGGAGTCAGGTCGGCGCTGCTGCGTTGCAGCAGCGCCGCCTGTGCGAATGGCTCCCTGAGGACAGCGTTTATCCCGTCCCCAGGGCGCCATTAATGGGCCGTGCGGAAACGGCCTAATATATGCACGTGGCAGTACAATCCACGGGGAAGGGAGAGAATTGTGGCAGTGCAAGTGTCTCAGATGCAGGCACAAAGGTGCAAGTGTCTCAGATGCAGGCAAATACAGCAGTAGGAGGGACACTAATGCCATGCGAATCCATGGTGCCCAAATGCAGAAGTTGCCACTGTGCCAGCATTCCTCCACTGTAGTTCACCATGCTACATTTTGGGGGCGTTCCCAAAGGTTGAGCCAACTTTAGTCAGATTTCTTTGACCTGGGAACTTTCCCTTTGCCAGCATGAACCTGCACTGGTACAAAGGCAGGTACAGTCCATTTGGCTTCATAGGCAGTTTGGAGGGTGGGCAGGCCAATCTCCTGCAATTCTTTTAACTGCATTATGGAGATAATTATAATACAGGCCTGTTTTAAGCATCACAATGATTGTGATAAGTACTACATAAATACTAAGTCAAAAATCTTTTTCTTTGCTTTCATAAACACCTGGCATGGAAAGGATAGATTTAGGAAGAATTTTTTGAAGGCTGTATGAAAAGTGAATTTAACAGAAGATTAATTACAAATATCTTGAATTAAATATGTGATGATTCCTCTATAAAAAAATTAAGGATGTTCATAATATTAAAGAAGGTTAAATTAAACAAAACAGTGAACACTTTATTTATGAAATATTGAGTTTATTTGATCAGACATTTGGATCAATATTATGTCACAGACTAATACAAAAATCAGGTTAAGAGATGAAGTACGATCACAAGAGCAAAACCAAGATGAAGATGAGCACTTTCAGGTCTTGTTGTTAGTGTACATTTGGATAAGTGTTTAAAAAGGGTTAGAGTGATCTGAAAGTGAAGTGATCTTGAAAAATAAATCCACCTCTAAAATTACCTCATATCTCTTTTAAGCGCTCTGTGAAGCTTATATTTATAATAGATATAAGGTGATTTTCTTTTCAGGATCACATTTCAACACATCTAACATAAGAAGATTAGAGTAACAGTGATCTTGAAAATCCACACTGAGCTGGAGCAAATAGGGTGGGATGGACAGCTCAGATGGGTGGAACTATCAGTTTTGCATGGTGCCAGGTACCTATGATTTTTTTGTTATTTTACCAAAAACAACGCTTATCCTTTAAATGAAAATTGCAGTATCATAAGTGAGAAAGAATGTTCTTTTAAATAAAACATCCAGGTAGGTCAAACCAGTGGTCTGGATAGGAAAATAATATCCCTCCTACCACTCTGTCTTCTTGAAAGTCACATGAGGAAAAACAGAAACATGATCTTACGCTAAATAATTCTCAAAATGTAACAACTGATCTGTGAAATTTTAATTGGTTCTTTTAAAAGGTATTAAACTACTGTGGTTGATTAACATCAGCTAATCAATGGAAGGTAAAAGTTGGATGTGTGCGCATATAAAATATGAAAACTGCAGGCAGCCTGTCATCATTACATTTCCCCCACCTTTCTCCCTCCCTTATCATTAGGGGAGAGTTTCTATACCAATGATAGCTTTCCAGCCCAAGGAAATAATATTAACTAACTGAATTATTAACAATTTCTCCAAAACGGCTATTATTATTTTTTAAATTAAAAACAAAGGGAACCATTGACAATTATTTTAATCTGAATATGTTTGATATTAAAAGCATCTAGAAATTCACATTATTGACAGTTTTACAGTTGTAATTGCAATACAGTCGTTCGCATATTTTACAACATAAAATCACTTGGTGTATTATAAATGTGACACTGGTTTGTCAGAACATAATAATGTTTTCTATCCTTTGTCAACACATTGTAATTGTCATCACATATGAGGTAGGTGTTTGGAAAATGAAACACTTCTGCGCCATTAAAAAATCTCAAACGCTGTTGTATGATAAAAATTCAATTAGAAGTTATTTTCACATCAGCAAGGAACATTTTACAATATATAACATTAGGATTTTCATTACCTTTTAAGATTCTGTCTTTGTGAGAAGCAGCTATAAATATGGAACAAAAACTGAATTACTCTACTTGTGTGCAAATAGGGATCCTAGTAACAGTAAATCCCATATCTAATTCTGCAGGCAAACACAGAAAATGGGTAATAATGGATCGCGGGCCAACTCATAGAGTAGCATGAATTGAATGGAGGCACCTATTGTGGAAGTTGTGCAATGCAAGGATTTGATAAAGGGTGCCCAATTTGACACAACAGAAAACAACTTGTGTAGAAGTGCCAGTTCATACGATTGACAAAACTTCCACGTGATTCTTTGGGGTTGCAAGCACACCTCAGACCCTGCTTGTTTACAGGAACTGAAAGTAAAAGGAGGCTGCTACACATCTATGAACTCTGTTCCTTAAACCTGGAGTTTACTTGGAGGAAGATTTGGAAAGAAGGGGTCTTGCTCAAGGTTGTTGCAGCTGCCTAGCTATTCATTTGCAAGAGTTAATCTAAGGATTACTTTAAACTGATGCTAGAAAGGTAGAGGTACTGGCAATATGGAACTTTTATTTATTTCATTTTACCCTGCCTTTCTGCCCAGTGCAGGCTTAAAGCAGCTTACACTGTTTTTTGCTCCTCCGTATGTGTCAGGCCCAAAGTCACCCAGGAATTTGAACCTGTGTCTCCCAGATACTATTTTGATTCTAATCACACTGCTGCCACACTGGCCTTTGCCTTCATACTGCATTGCGTTTGTGCAAAGCAGTAACATGTTCTTAATTAACATGCCCAGACTATCCAGATCTCATCAGGTGTGAGAAGCTAAGCAGGGTTGGCCATGGTTAGTATTTGCAAAGCAAGACCACCATAGAAGTCTGGGGTTGCCACATAGAGTCAGGCAATAGCAAACCACCTCTAAATGCCACATACCTTGAAAAATACCACAAACTCTCCATCAATCAGCCATGATTTGATGGCAAACAAGTGGAGGATCCATCAGGGTGCTAACAGTCTCCAACATGCAGGGGCATTGCTTACTAAAAGCACCCGGGGTACCAGTCAGGTGCAGCTTGGGGGGTGTAGTTAACAGTATAAAACTAGAACTGGTCAGCCACCCAGTGCTCAGTTGGCTGCTGGCCTTAGCAAGGCCTGGAGCCAGTTTAAAGCTAGACCTGGCCTTGCACTCAGACTCCATGGGGAGTTTGGGAGTAGCCGAATTCCACGTGGAATTCCATGTGGAGTGGGGCAGCCCCACTGGCTGGCATGTATGGGAGGGGGAGCTCAACAGTGCACCCCCCCCCAGGAAGTGGTGTCCTGGATTCTAACTTTATTGTGCCCCCCCTCACCACACCAGTGCCAATGTGCTAACCATGCACAGGGAGTTGTTTGGAACAGATATCAGCCCTATTTAGCAACGTTCTATATGACTACAACTAAGTGATTTTGCTTTGTCACAATGAATCTATGAAACCAGGACTGAAAAGTGAAGACCAATCCAATTTTATTGCAAAATCGTTGGCAAAATGCAAAAAATAAATCAAATAGGAAACTGTTACTCATTCCTAATGTGGGACAGAAACTATGAAAAAAATTATTCTGGCAAAAATAAGATCAGTTAAAAAGCAGTGAATGTGAATTCCAACAGATATGAGTCCAACAAGGACACAGAATTATCAATAAGGTATTAAGCACAAACTTGGACCATTCAAGTCACTTCCTTCCTGTGCACTATGAGCAAAGTCCTTTATTTGATATTATTCCTGTATAGGAAAGTAGGCGTGTGTGAATCTCATGGGATTGCTGTTAGGAAGATTCCACATATAAAAAGGGAGTTCGGTTTAGCCATTTAATCTATGAAATTTGTCTTATTTTTATCTATCTCATCACCATGGTATTTGAACACTTCAGCAGCTACCTAGTGATTTACACAAAAACTAGAGATTTCTGATCTCCCCTTCTTTCCAAAGACAAGTAATTTTCATGTGCTTTATAGAGTGCTTCTCAAAAATATTGGAAGCTCCCAGAATCTGAGCCTCCATAAATGATAATAAAAACCCTTCTGAAATGTAGAGGAATGCCCTTGAATTGGGTTAGATAAAATGAGGTTGTTAACACATATGAAATCATACCCATTTATTTAGTTTGGCTTCTCTGTAGAATTTAAAATTGGGGACCAAATGGATCAGGTTATTAGCTAATACTGTGAGTGGGTCAGGAGACATGAGTCTCTTATGCTTTTCATACAAGTCACATAGTCATCCCTCAGACATCTTTGTAGGTGTGGTGATATGTGCCTTTAGATTTTGAATTGATGGGTAGAGTTAAGAGACCCAGGAAAAGCAGTTGGAACTGAGACCTGAGAGAGTTAAGACTGAGAGCTTCTGTTAGTTGTTAACTGTTCTAATAATTTGTATTGTTAGCTGGAAATAAACCTGTTTTAAACCACTATGGTCATCCTGCCATACATCACGACAATAGGCATGCCTCTTGTTCCTATTTCAAGGAAAATTTTCATGAGCCCATTTCTGCCAGCCACCCCTGCAAGGTAGGCCACCTTGGTCTCGTAGAGACTTGGCTTCCCTTCCAGAACAAACAAGTCACATTTCTGGCTTCTGTACATAGGCTCTTTACTTCCTTCAGGCAATTAACAGCACTCCTGCAATCCTAACCCCATGCACCACACCAACTTTGTACCCCTTGCCCTTCTTCTCTTTTATCCCTCTCAGAAGGTTCCCTCTCTCCTGGGAGCTCTCTGCTCCAGCCTGCTAATGGCTGGCAAGCTGTCTGTTGAGACCTGCTGGCCTGGGACTGGCTCTTCAGCTTTCCTGGCCCTCCTCCTTGGTTGAAGCTTGTCTGAGGCTGTTCTGGCTCTGCTCTATACTCTGGCTACAGAGAACTGCTGATTGCAGCTTGGCTAGGGCTGTGCTGCCTCCACTTTGTTACCTGAAACTGTTGAGGCCTGCTGTTGCTGCTTAGATTTCCTGCCATTTCTCTGCAGTTTCTCCCAACTTTTGACTTCCTTCAGCTTTCTGCTTCTTTTGGTAAGTTGTGGTTATGCTGGTTATTGGGTGCTCCAGGGTCCCTGGAAGAGCATTTTGACAAGGAGGGGTGGCACACACTGCTGGGCCTGGGAGGCAACCTCATCCCTGGACAGACAAAGGGATGCATCATAAGTGCAAAACAATTTTATATCATCCGTTTAGAAGGATGGCTTGTTTATCAGTTGATCAATTGATTGATTCCGTTTACCATCCTCCTTTCTTGTTGATACTCAAAGCATATTGCAGAATTATGAAAAACAATGCAGTAAAATAATAGCTACAACTAATAAAGGCGTAAAACTGGATTACATCATTAGCTATAAAATTGGATTGGCCTAACAGGAAAATTAAATACAAAACAGTATAATATATCCAGTAGACATTGCAGTGTGGGGAAGAGAACAGAAGGCAAAAGAAAATCACCACTCAATATACAGAACAATTAAAAATTACACCCTAGTATAAAGTGTCCTCTTATCATTGTTTTACCACATGCGTGTTCCTTTTGCAAAAATGCCCTGCCAAATCAACTGTATTTTACACAGTCTGTCAGGACCCTTCCTGGGCTGAACCCCTCAGTCTTGAGTAGCTGACAACTACCTCTTTGAAAGATCAAGAGGCTCTAGATGCATTATTACTCTAGTTCCATCTTGCTTAAAAAAAGTACTAATTAGGTCTGCTCCATGTAAAATTGATACATCACAGGCTAGGAAATCTGAAGGAATAGAGCACGTTCAGTATGTAAATGTAAGAAAAGCTGAAAAGCACTTGGAGGCATTGAAGGATGACAAGAAATTCCCAAAGTCACTCACTCACAGGTGGTTCCAGGAAGGAGGTAGCAAGGTGTTCCCTCAGGTAGTATCAGTCTGGCATGGGGAATTATGCTCAACACCTTTCAGAATATGTGAGAAATTAAAAGAAAGATATGGCAGCAATGTTTGTTGAGGTTGGAGGCAAGATCTCTTTGTAGGGCTGCCAACTCTGGGTTTGGAAATACCTGGAGATTTGATGGTTGAGCCTAGGAGAGCAAGGTTCCAAAAAAGGAAGAGCACGGTATAGTGACAAAAACAGCCATTTTTTCCCAGAGGAAGTGTAATAGATATTTTTTAAAATAATAAAGGGTTTATGTAGCCTGAAGATGCAACTCCAGGAAATCTCCAGCTCCCACCTTGAAGTTGGCAACCCTAGTCTATTTGCTGCAAATACTGAGACTATATTACCTACAGATATATAGAAAGATTGCACTAAGGAGGGATAGTTTAAAATTTGTGGTACATATCAGAGGTAAAGACCAAGTTTAACTCATCCCAGAGAGCCTAGCTAGCCATGGCATGTGTCCCTGTGTCTGCCACAAGCACAGCCCTGTCATTTTTAAGGCTGGAATTGTCTTTTCTTGAAAACTCCCTGATCCTGAAAACTTATCTGATGGCATGCTGCCTGGCTAGAGACCCAGGCAGACTTCTGCCAGATGAGGCTTGAAAACAGCACAAGTGAGAAATGTGAGCCTAGCAGCAGTGCAACTGAAAGGTAGGGTTTGCTGGGTAATGGAAACCCCCTTATCTCTACTCCTAGCTGCTCCCTCATCACATGGCAAGTCCTGCCTTTCACCTCCACTGTTGCCAGGGTTTCTCTTTTCCCAGTTCCATTTTTAAGCTCCCTCCATTTTAGGAAGCCCATTTTAGCTCCTACTGCATTTTTGAGAGAAAACAATCCCAGCCTTAAAATGGCAGCAGTGTCTCCATGGCAGACATGGGGATGTCATCAGATTTAGTTGAACCCTGAGTCTTCTGTTTTCATTCTAGGCCAAGCAGATTGTGACTTAGCAAAATGTGTGTGTTTATGTCACTTCAGGAAGTAGAAGGGCTGCCAATCTCCAATTGGCTCCACCATATCTGTGTTGGTGTAGGTGCACCTAACAGCTGAATCAATCCCTCTGTGTCCCAATTGCACAATCTGACATAGTCTATAGCAATGACTAATAATATTCTCTCTTGTTATTTCTTACAGACAATACCTAAAGACCAAATATTACAGAAGACTGAGTAATGTTTTCAGTAAACCAAAACAAAGTTATAATGTTCTCATACTGTATTCTATTTATAAACCAAACACGCATCCTACAAACTCTGGGCATCTTTTCAAACAACTGTCAATTTACATGCGCACTCTCTATTGTACTACAGAAGGCAATATAAAAAACAATTCAATAAAAATATATAGGGCAATATAATAACCCGACAGGTTATTATTTCGGACAACCTTTTAGAAGCCCTACACCTGTGAACAATAAAAAGAAAAAATTAAGAAAACAGACCTCTCATTTTTCAAATAAAAATATATATAAATATTATTACAAATAGTGTACTCACAAAAACATAATGTTGAAGCTCCTGATATTTCCTAGAGCTCCTCTGTATATCTACAACAGCAAATGGGAATCTTTTAGCACCTAGCCACATAAATTCCGTAATCTGTAGTTAGAATCCCAGCAAAATAACTTGCAAAGTAACTCTCATACAAAAGAGCATCATGTGCTGGCACTTCCCTAGCACTCTTTTAGGTTAAAGTCCAAAAGCTACCTTACAGAATAAATGTATACAACAAACAAAAATCCAGTATCAATTATGTTTCCGTACTGAGACTGCAGTTTTGCTGCACTTTCTCATGCTTCTCTGTGACCTTCAGTGGAGAGCAAAGAAGCTCCCATCTTGTTAGAATTTAAAGGGCCAGTTCATGTAATTAGCGGCATCTGGCTGAATCGTAAGAATGTTGAAAAATCCAAAGCTAGATTGTGTCCTCTTGGATGTACAGTTCCTAGTTCAAACTTGTAGTTGGTTTCCATCCTTTTCAATGTCTTTTTAATGTTCATGGAAGAATCACTGTGATTTAGCATTGCAAGTAGCGTCCACTTCAGAGAATCTAGTCCGTAGTTTTCTTTTAGGAAATGTTCTACAACAGGCTCATCCACCACCTTATTGCAGATCCTTGACTTGTGCTCTAGTTTCCTGATCTTCCTAGAGGTTCGGCCAGTGTTTAGAAGGCCACATGGACATCATGTATACAATGTTTGAGAAGCTCATTGTTTTGCACCAACCTATCTCACCCATCTCAACCACTTTATGTTTCCACACCATTTTACAAACAGAGTATCCCTCACATCAATAGTGCCCAGTTATACAGGTTGAGTACAATGTTTAATCTTTTGATCTGCTCTGAGATGGCTGTCCAAAGATTGAGTTTTTCTTAAGGCCCTGAGGGGAGGATACTTGCAGCCCAGTTAATCACATACAGTGGGCCAATATTTGTAAATTGTCTTTTTAATCCCATCATTCAGCTCTGTCAAATCAAAAGAAACACTTATTCTCTGCAAACTGGGTCTCACCTTGGGTGTTAAAATGTGATCTCTCAACTTGGTCTGCCCTCATTTTACCTTTCTTAATAACAGACTATGGATATCTCCTGTTCGACAAATTTACCTCTACTTTCTGGGCTGCTATTCTGTAATCCCTATGTTCAGAGAAATTTCTCTTCACTCTCAGTACAATTTTGTAGGGGATATTATACTTCAGATTATATGGGTCAAAGGATTTCCAATGAAGATAAGCATTGCGGTTAGTATTACACAACATCTTATACTTATGTACACTGACCAAAATGACCAAAAATGGGAGTTGTGTAGTGCTATTTTGCACTGAAAATTTGATATTCTCAGGTTCAACCATGAGACAGGTTCAACCATGAGACAAACAAGTCCACTTTAGACAAATCTTTGAAAACAAAAAAACAAAATAATCAATGAAACATTTATAAATAATAATATCATGAAAAGGGGGTTCTCCTGAATATTGTTAATAAATTTTTCTTCTAACCTGGACATAAACAAATTACGATAGCTAAACTAAATGCCATGCTTGACCCCATACTAATGCCACCAATTTGTTTGTGCAGTTCAAACCCCCAAAAACCCCCAAGAACAAAAAAATTGTAACAAAAACAAGTAACTTGTGTTGCCATAGCCTCAGATAATATTCCACTGCTACTCTAGGATGGAGAAGTAGTGTAGGTAACCCTGTTAAGCGCTGTTAAACCCCACTGATTTTCATGTGAAGAACTAAAGCATGATTCTTTACCTGGGAGTAAGCTTGGATGCTGGCAATGGGGCTTGCTTCTGAGTAAATCCTCCTAGGGTCGTGATTCACCCATTGGAAGAGTTGCATGTAGCCTTAAAAGCAAAGCCACCAACTACCACCAAGCTGAGTAACGCACGCCTCGGAGCCAACCATTTTTTCTAAACTAAAACCTCAGTATTCAGATTAAATTGCCGTGTTGGCACTTTGCGATAAATAAGTGAGTTTTGGGTTGCAATTTGGGCACTTGGTCTCAAAAAGGTTCACCATCACTGGCCTATAACAGAGAACTAAATTATTAGTTATTGCTATAAAGGCTATCAGCCCTGTATGCAGTTGGGATTGATTCAACCTCCAAGTGGGATCTGAAGTTCTCCCAAAATTACAACTGATCTCCAGACTATAGAAATCAGTCTCACAGGAGAAAATGGAAACTTCAGAGGTCAAACTCTATGATTCACCATAGATTATGGGCAACATCCCATTGTAAATTCCCTCCTCCAAGACATCACCAAAGAATCTTTGGGAAGTTTTCAGGCTACATTTAGCAACCCTAGACAGTAGCCAATTGCTGATCCTTGTCATATCAAGGATCAAAAATGAATTAGGCCTGAAGACAAGCTGAAATAAAACAAGTGGTTGTTTAAATACTTCTTAAATAAGTAGATGATCCAAATTAAGCACAGAGGGTTCCAGTTTGTTTCTGATATTGCTGTAAAATCATTACTTCGAAAATCATTTGGGCAGTCTTAACCCCTCCACAGCCAAAGCCAATGAAGAGGCACTATAATGAAGATTTAAAATGATGGCTCACCATACTTTCCACTACTCATCCTTGAGTCTCTCCCCACCTCCAATTATGGTTTTTTCCCCCCTTATTTGTCCTTCCTGCTGGCTGGGCTGCTGCCCATCTCAACTTTATCCTGTTATGTTCATGGTAGGACATGTCTACATATGCATGGAATAGTAGAGTGTATGAAATAATAGAATTCATGATGCCACTTCAGACTGCAGGTGGTAGATCACATTCTTTTTTATGCTACCTAACATGAAAAATTCCTTTTAAGTATGAAAGCAACACAACAGGGAACAAAGTCTTCATCCCTGGTGTGCTGGCAGCAGCAGTGTTGTTACTTATAGATTTTTTTTAAAAAAGTACATATATAGAAATATTCAAACATGGATCTCCCTCCTGCAATGGGTGCAAGCCACTCTACTAACCCAGAATTCTGTCATCTCTTTGTATGCACAGAACTGGTCTAAATCTTTAAACAGGGGTAATTTCTTTTTAAACTGCTCATGCTAAAGCTGGCATGCACAGGATCTGTACACTGACCCCAAGGAATTGTAGCTGTTGTCTTTGTAGAAATGCAGCAATGAATTATCTGGCAAGCATTCTTGCTTTCTTTTCTAATACAAAAGATTAAGTTGGGAGGATTCTTTCTAAGCTACTTTGGTTCATTAAGCACGTTGAAAATAATTTTCAGATTTTTCTTTTCTGAAATGTTTACCAGTTATGTCAAAATATCTGTTTATCATGAGTTGTACATCATTAAACATTTACTGTTCTTTGCATCCATCATTTAGCAAAAAACCTGCTATGCATCAAAGTTTCTATTGTCTGCTTTTTGCTTTCTTTTAATATACTTCAAGTCAAACACTGCTTTGACTTGAAACAAAAAGAATTTAGGAATAACATACTTCAAGTCAAACACTGCTTTGATTTGAAACAAAAAGAATTTAGGGACAATTTAAGGAAATGAAAAGAATTTAGCTGTAGTGTATTTTTTAATCTCTATTCCTTCTCACAGCAATAATCCTAATATTCTATTATTAATTAGACTCATGGAATTTAACACATTCATAACAGTAGCAAAGAGAAACAGATAAGGATTTTTCTGAATGTGACCTATTCTGTAGAGCAATTTCTCCTATACCTAGAGAACAGCATCATTGGATCCGTACCTGGAAGCAGAAGGCACTCCATTCTTCCTGCTTTCTCACATTCTGCCATATTCAGAGAAACCCTCGTTCTCCATTCTTCTATTTTTGAATGTTCTAATGTTATGAATGTGTTAAATTTCATTTATCAAATTAATAATAGAATGTTGGGATTGTTGCTGGTCAAAGAATTTTCATAAACAGTTGAGACCTGTAGAAGGAGAGAGGGACAACTGCAATAGCCTTTCCCTGTGCCATTAATGGAAGCACTATTCTCAGGAGGGCAAGTAGGGGGGCGGGATGGGGGCAGGGGCAGGGGGAGGGGAGGCCTCTTCTACCAGCTTTTCTATGCAGATGTTGCTTGCGTCCAGCCTTGTGATTCTGTATTATCCTATCACATACTTAAAGCAGAAGGCAAAGTTTAAGCTTTAGAAATTTCTGTCCATTTCTCGGGTTCACCCCCCCCCCATTACATGTCCAAAGCTCCACCCACCTGTTTGTGGGGGGTTTTTTTTGTATTTTTAAAATGTTTTTTCAGTTTTTGGCCTGCAGAGGGTTCAGGTTTTGAGCTAACAGCACCAAAATTTCAGAGATTTGTTGGGAGAGGTTTAGTTTAGGGGGGGTCCAAAGGAACCCAAAGCGGCTCGCGA
The DNA here is from genome assembly GCF_021028975.2 of Sphaerodactylus townsendi. Lineage (NCBI taxonomy): Eukaryota > Metazoa > Chordata > Lepidosauria > Squamata > Sphaerodactylidae > Sphaerodactylus > Sphaerodactylus townsendi. The sequence goes on from NC_059433.1 coordinate 92,957,486, forward strand.
GAAGAAGCCCTCATTCCCATTGTTTCCAATGGGAGCTAATAGTAGATGGGGCTACCATTTGGAGGGTTCATAACTTTGGACCCCCTGAACCAAACTTCATTAAACCTAGGTGGTATCATCAGAATAGCCTCGCTGCAGGCGGGTGTGGGTGAGCCAAATGGCTCTTTGAGGGGAAAAGGTTCCCGACCCCTGGTTTAGGGGGTCCAAAGTTACGGACTCCCAAAGAAGGTGCCCTCATTCCCATTGTTTCCAATGGGAGCTAATAGTAGATGGGGCTACTCTTTTGAGCATCCATAACTTTGGCCCCCTGAACCAAGCTTCACCAAACCTGGCTGGTATCAGGAGAGTCTCCTTAAGATACCCTGAAAGTTTGATGCTGCTAGCTTAACAATTTCGCCTCCGACAGCAGGTATCCCCCACATTTTCCCAGATTCTCCTTTTAAATCTATACCTATGTCACTGTCAGCATGTCATATAAGCATTCAAACAAAAGTCACTGCATCCCATCCATGAGACTCCATTATGCAAACTGTTGCACCTTTATTTTTTAATCTAATTTTTATTAGTCTATTTGACCTTGCCAGCTAAAAAGACAGCAAAATTAATTTTCAAAATATAATGATATCCATGATTTGTTTACTACAGTCCACTTGAGATCATACAAGGAATGGAGCATGAATTAAAATGGTTTCAGGATATAAATCAGGCTCACAGTGATAACAGTGGGACTAATAAATCCTCTTCAGGAATGAGGCGGTCTATGAAATCCAAAGTAATACATACATACATACATACATACATACATACATACATACATACATACATACAATGTAGTTTCTGTTATTCTATTTTTAATTTAAGGGATGTGTTTATAAAAGGCTGCAGTTCTAAGCAAGCCCTACAGTAAGAAGTTCCATTGTATTTAGTAGTATTTCCCTCAGACCCAACATGCATAAGATTGGATGCCACTATCAAATTTATCATAACGCAATATTTGATTTGAGTCAGTCTAAGATCTTCTTACTAATTTAACATTTCACCTGCTGCCTGACCCCAATAGTTTTGATTGTTCCCTCTCAGTGCCTATGGGAGCAGGAGCCTTAAATGATCTGAAAACATCCTACAACCAAATCAGCCTGCACAGATCTGAGGTGTCTTCCTGTGAAACCAACCTTAGGTGGAATTACGGTAGGTTGCTGCAAACCCAAGCCATGGAATTCCCTTCGCTAGTAGACTGTCACTATTTCCATAGAGTTTTCAGAGCACATGAAAGACTTCTCTTTTCTGAAGGGTCCTTGAATGAAATTGAAATAGGAGGCATCGCTAGTTGCTTATGCTCCCAATGTCTTATGTGCTTTTTTAATTGTTTTAGGTATTTTATGATGACTTTATTTGAATTGTTTTACACTTTAACCTAATGCTATCCACCGTGAGGACCCTTACAGTAAAAAGCAGGCTGTAAACATTTTAAACAAACAAAGGCTCATTCCGCACATGCAGAATAATGCACTTTCAAACTGCTTTCAGTGCTCTTTGAAGCTGTGTGGAATAGCAAAATCCACTTGCAAACAGTTGTGAAAGTGGTTTGAAAACGCATCATTTTGCGTGTGCGGAAGGGGCCAAATAAATAATGAGTACCATCAGGCTCAAGAGACCCTAAATCTATAATCTTAACACTATTTTTGTATATGCATCATTCTGCAGGCTCAATATGTTTACTAGTAACTTATGAGTATACATTTGGCAATACTGATACTGGCATATATGTGATTTAAATTGAAGCTATTTGTATTGTTTGGGTTTTTTAGGATTGCAGTTGAGTATGTCATCTAGAAAATTGTACTATGGTATTGTATAGCCTGATCTCATCAGATTTCAGAAGCTAAGAACAGCCCATATATTGAGGGGAAACTACCAAGGATGACTAACCAGGGGAAGGCAGTGATGAACCACTTCTGCTTCTCACTTGTCTTGAAAGCCTCTTACTGGGATCACCATAAGTTGGTTGTAATTTGGCAGCACATATGTACATATGAACAGTGGTGGGATCCAAAAATTTTAGTAACAGGTTCCCATGGTGGTGGGATTCAAATAGTGGCGTAGCGCCAGTGTGGCAGGGCGGGGCACAATGGAGGCGTGGCCAGGCATTCCGGAGGCAGGGCATTCCTGGGTGGGGCTGTGGCAAGGACGCAGGGCATGCGCACCCCAGGTGCAGTTTGCTTTAAGGAGTCTCCAAACAGCTAACAAACGCCCCCCCTTTTCCTCTCCCCACTACAAACACCTTATGGGGCAGCAGGTGGGACAGAGAAAGTGGGGAATCAAACTCAGCTCTCCAGATTACAGCCCAGCCCCACAGCAAAAGTTAAGAAGCCAGGTGCTTCATGTCCCCCCTCCCCATCAGGGCCATTCGCAATTGCAAACAAGATTTTAGGGATAGAAGTTGAGTTTGGATTTGCACATTACCTTTAAAAAGTCTCCAAACAGCTAACAAATGCGCCCCCCCTTTCCTCTCCCTACAACAAACATCTTACGGGGCAGCAGGTGGGACAGAGAAAGTTGGGAATCAAACTCAGCTATCCAGATTACAGCCCAGCCCCACAGCAAAAGTTAAGAAGCCAGGTGCTTCATGCTTCCACCCCACCCACCCCAATCAAGGCCATTCACTGTATTGTCGAAGGCTTTCACGGCCGGAATCACTTGCGTGCTGTGTGGTTTCCGGGCTGTGGTTTCCGGACTTCAATCACCATCCAGGGCAAAAAAGGAGCACCATAAAAACTTTGGTACATCAGCATAAAGCTTGGGAGAATCCTGTGAACCTCTCACCTCCCTACAAGATGAATTGAATCACCCTAAAGCAAGGGCTCTACAGGCTAATGGTTACTCTAATACAGAAATCAGAAGGGCTGCAAGACCAAGAACAAGCCACATGAACAAAGATAAAGAGCCATCTAGAGGGAAGGTGTTCTTACCATACATCAAGGGAACCACTGATCGCATAGGAAAACTGATGAAGAAGCACAACCTACAAACAATCTACAGACCCACTAAGAAAAATTCAACAGATGCTACGCCGTTCAGCAAAAGGATAAAGAGGATCCTTTAGCACTACTGCAGTGAGGTCCTATCGCGATACCAATGCAGCTGTGGACAAAGTCTACATAGGAACCACCAAGCGCCCAGGCGCATTACAGAACCGCGTATCAAAGAACCACCTAAAGGCACTGCCAGACTATTTCCCTGTAGCCAGAGAAAAAAATCCAGCAATAGCAAGAGACACCACATGATAAAAACCAACCTGGACATAGAATATTATTATTTTGAAAAAACAGAAATTCTGGACCACTCCTGAGAAGCCACTAATGGATCAGACCTACACAGAGAAGCAATTGAAATCCATAGCAAGCATACATGGACAATTTTAACAGGAAGGAAAGAAACTATGAAAATGAACAGAACTTGGCTGCCAGTGTTCAGAAAAAATACTAGGGTCCAAGACTGTGTCCAAACCAGCTCCACACACAAACACAGGATGACCATAGACAAACGAAACAAAGGCCAGGATACTTCTATTCAGATGCTCCCACCAGTGACCTTGCTATCTACAGGGTTACTACCAGGCTATAGTCTTCATTGTTACTCATACTTCTATTCAGATGCCCTCAACTATTGACCTGGTTGCCGCCTTTGTTACTCACAGACAAGGTTTCCCCACCCACCCTGGACACTCCAACAGGTATATATACTCCACTTGCTTTCCCACATCAGATCCTCTGAAGATGCCAGCCACAGATGCAGGCGAAACGTCAGGAGAGAATGCTGCTAGAACATGGCCATTCAGCCCGGAAACCACACAGCACCCAAGGCCATTCACAATTGCAAGCAAGATTTTAGGGATAGAAGTGCAGTTTGGATTTGCACATTACCTTTAAGGAGTCTCCAAACAGCTAACAAATGCTCACCCCCTTTCCTCTCCCTACAACAAACACCTTGCAGGTGGGGCAGAGATTGCCTCCCTAGCCGGCCTATGGACTTATCCTGTGCTGGACGGTGCCCGTCTGCTGGGGAGAAGGCTTGAGACTGAGAGCAATGGCAACGACTTAATGGAGAATAAGGCACTGCACTCTGGGTGAGAGGGAGGGGAGGCGGAGCTTCCCAGTCCTGATCCTGGGAACACAGTGGTATTTCTCCCCCACCCTCTGGACACTCACGGCCACCGTAGAGTGGGTGGGGCTATGTCAGGCTTCCTTAATTCTTGCAGCAGCCGGCTTCCTCAATTCCGGGCTTTCAGGGGCTTGCAAAATCAGTCTGTGTGGGGGGACATTTTGGCGCCCCCCACGTGACTGCAGTGGATGCACCCAGGGACAAGGGGTACCCTTTGTCCCTAGGGAAATATCCCACTGCCTCTGAGCGGACCCAATTAGTAACCCCCTCTCTGCACACACAAATAATTAGTAACCCACTCTCGGGAACCTGTGAGAACCGGCTGGATCCCACCTCTGCATATGAAATCTAGAAACAGATTTTTCTTGTACTGGTTGTAATTGATTCAGTATAATAGGGCTAGACCTTGTTGTGAATTCGTGATGGTTAAGTTGTGAATTCATAGGATTTTGGGCACTGTTTTCAATAAATGGTAATATTTTACTTTATAATTAGGAGTGCCAAAATAATTTGATATTACCAGCTTGTAAAGAAATTGGCATAATAAAAGCAATTGTCTTGCCTATATAGTATGTTATTCATTTTATAAAACATTCATTGTTGAGAATTTCACCATATGTTCACTATTGCAATAAAATAAACCAATTTTATTTTTGCATAGTTGGCAGGTATTTTGTCCAAACATCAGACAATATAAGCAAACATTCAAGTTTAATTATTATGTCAATGAATATATTCATTTATACAAGCCAATAGATTTTTTAAAATTATTATATCAGTACACATTTTTATATCCAATCCATTTTGGAAAGTTTTGTTCCCTTGTAGTGAAACAGCAGATAAAAAAAATCTAAAGCATGGACAGTTAAGACTTTTCTTATTCAGTCTTAAGGATATTTGTACATAGGAGTGGTTTTAATTGACATTGGCTTAAATATTCTTTACAACAGTCTAGAACTGTTGTGTGTTGTAGAATATGGTTGGGATCCAAAGAGCTACATTAAACATAGCACGTGGTGCAGTGGTTAGAATGTCAGACTAGAATCTGTGAGATAAACGTTTGAATCTCTATATTTCCTTAGGGGTTTGGTGGGTAACCTTGGCTCAGTTACACACTTTCAGCCTAACCTGCTTCACAGGGTTATGAGAATAAAATGGAGGAAAGGAGACCAGTACAATGTAAACTAATTTTAGATCCTCATTGACGAGAAAGACAGGGTATAAATGAAATAAAGTTATTTTCGGATTTTTTCTTATTTGAAAGGCAGAGCTTCTGTGACAACACCATGGCTTTTAAGGGTCTTCTTAGGCCCATCTTGATGATAACTTGACAGTCTGCCAGCTAATGCAGCTTTGGCTTCTTTGGCTTTTGAAATCACCTTTGTAGGGAGAGGTGTGCTGTAGCAATTCTACCACCATGAAACCACCAGAAAGGCTCTCACTTTTAAAATTGGTTTGCAGTGGGAAAGGAGAAAAAAAGGGAGAGAAAAACAAAAGTCATTAAGAATTTATTGGATACTTCTTTGACTCCAAGCCTACTTACAAAGCATTGTATCCAATCACTTCTGTATAGTAAAAGTTAATAGTACCTGTAAGTGGTGACCGAAAATATTTTCATTGTTAAATAACTTTCTCTTTCCTCTCTGCCTGACTACTGGTTTTGTAGGGTTTTTGTATAACTTTAGAACTTTGTGTCTCTGTTGATCTTGGACCAATAAAAGATCTAATTTGATTTTTACAAATTCTTCAGTACTGAACATTAAAGCAGAACATCAGTTATAAATATTTCTGTAGAATTGTAGAATTGCTAGTGACAATCAGTGCATACTGAAAATGGATCTGAGATGCTATGCTGATACAGGCTCTAGAATGAAAGGGAAAATCTTTCAAGGAAACGCAGCCTGAACTTACAGTTTCAAATAAGTATATTTTGCCATATATAAAGGATGCTGTGATTCTAAAGAGGAGATAAAATATTTATGCTTATTTAGCATCACAAGAAGCTTGGGTAAGTTGAAACATTTTCTTTTCTTTTGTATTATTTAAGTGTCCAATGTGGCTTTTTAGTACTGTGCAGATATCTTATACATGGAGGAGATGATGCTCAGATCTGCATATCTTTCCCCTTTACCATATCTACTGTCCATCCACCAGATATCTTCTTTGGAACATAAATTTATGGTAGATGTTTGATTTAATAGAATTCTGGAATATCAATAAATATCTCATACTTATTATTTATTCAAAACCTTGCTTTATCTTATCCTATCACTCAAGGCTATGATAATGACATTTTTTGTCATTATGAATATTGAGCATTTAACGAATATTTGTTGAACAAACATTGAATTAGCACAAAGCTATTGTGCCGTTATTTTTCCAGGACAGATGTTTGATGCAATTGAATATTCAAACTAGGGCTTCTATATTAAATATTTATAATGCCAAATGGCACCAAACGTTAATTTTTCTTTTTCTTTAATGACTGTTTATTATTTTTTCGCTTATGTATGCTGTAACATCCACTAAATGGTTTTGTATATGTTTATCTTAATTCACGACCTCTTTGCAGAGGCCTTTCACAGACCTGGTTTATTATTATCTTTTGGGAAAGACCACAGTGAAAGCATGTTTGTATGTTATGTGGATGGCAAGGTGCACATTTTTTAAAAAAGTTCTATCCACATCAGTACCATTTCCTTTCCTCAGCCCCCCCCCCCCCACATAGCTGCCACCCCCCTCCCACCAGAGGACTATTCTATTCTAGGTCCTCTGAGTAGCCAGCCTTGTGAGGTACAGTAACCTGAGAGTGTGCTAGTGACCCAAGATTACCCACAAATCTTCATGGCTGAGTGAAGACTTGAACTTGGGTTTCCTAGATCCTAGTCCCACATTCCAACCACAACACAATACTTGCTCTTTTTAAATTGTTTTTTGTTTTCTTAGCAGCATTGCATTTTGAAAAGACAGGATAAAAATGTCTAAAATCAGCAAAATGTGCATTTGATTAGCCTGAGGGAGGGGGGAAGCGCATCTTTAAACTAGGGCTGCCAAATGCGAGTTGGAAGATTCCTGGAGATCTGGAGGTGAAGCCTCGGGAGAGCATGATTTGGGAACGGATCTCAGCAGGACATAATGCCATGAATTCTACCATCCAAAGCAGCTATTTTCTCCAGGGGAACTGACCTCTGGAGCCAGGAGTCAGTTGTGATCCCTAGAGATCTCCAGGCACCATCTGAAGGTTGGCAACCATACTTCAGTCAAGGCTGATGCTTTGATAGAAAGATCCAGGCATTTTCCGGATGGACAAAACATCCTGGCGGAAAACTGGGATCATACATACCGGGATTTTTCCATCTCGGTTCCTCCCTCCGCCCGGCAGCCCAGCAGTACATTCAGGCTGGGAGGAAGAAGTCCAGGTGATTACGCATGGCCCCCAGTTTACTTTCATTTTCCTTGCCGGCGTTGCCACGCATGTGCAAACTGGCCCTTTTTCCGGCGTTTTGATTATCCCAGGATATATTGGCCATGGGGAAAACGCCCCAGTCAATTAGTATTGACTGGAAGAAGGAAGAATTTTCAGTGCAGGGAGCACATTCAAAGTGGAAAAAAGGGCCAGCAACTGGAAAGGGTGAACAAAAGCAGATGGGTTAGTTATACTAAGTGTTCTTAATTCCATTATCTCCTATTTCTTCCAGTTTCTAAAATCAAAGCATAAATGCAAGCCTTGTTTGAAGAATTATGCTATATAAATACGCAGAACAATTTTAACAATTTATTTAATTAGTATTTCGGTGTGACAGCTTAGAATTATCCTATTAACTTGGTTATTGCAGCATTTACAGCCTTAGCAGCATATAGCTATTTGGATGCCATTGCCATATAACTTCATTTGAAGCTATGTGAAAAGAGATGGCTTTTGTTTTGTTTTGTTTAAAAATGTCCTTTCCAGGCTTATAAAAGCTGATGATTGTTAAATAACTTCCGGACAAATTTGATAGAGGTTTTTATTTGTACAGATGGGATACCATGTAGGATTGAATAAAATGGGGCTTACTTTTAAGAAAACTTGCTTAGGATTTTCAAAGGCCTTCATGGCCGAATTCAACTGGTTATGGTGGATTTTCCAGGCTGTGTGGCCGTGGTCTGGTAGATCTTGTTCCTAACGTTTCACATGAATCTGTGGCTGGCATCTTCAGAGGTGTATCACACAGAGAAGTGTGTAACAGACTTCTCTCTGTGATACACCTCTGAAGATGCCAGCCACAGAAAATCAGAGCAATCTTAATTATTTTTTTCCTGTACAGATAATCTGTGGCCTCATTTTAATTAAAACACAATTGTTTTACAAATTCCAAAGTTGTTTGATAAATTCCAAAACCAGATTATTTTTTTCTTAATACATATTATCAAGACTCCTGCTAATATCACTGTAGTTTTTCTAGCATATGAAAGAATAGGTGTTGTGTAAATCTGTAAACATGATTTTTGTCACTTTTATACCCAACTTTGTTTTCATCCTTGAAGGATAACTTATGAATAAATGTCTGTGCTCAGCCTAAATTCAAGAACAAGGGGAAGAGAGTTTGCCATGATGATTCTTTAGGATGGTCAAAGTTGTCTTACATCATGCCTTTAAAGACTGCAGATCCGAAGGTTTAGTAAAGTCATGTGTTGGCCTTAGGTTTGCCATGCCTGACCTGACAACTAGTGGTAGACTGGTGAGGGGGCAGGAGCATGGGATAGCCATCAGTGACAATGTGACATCATTTCTGGGAAAACCCAGGTAACATCATATCTCTCTAGATAAGTATGGATAGAATATTTTCCCAGAGAGACATGACATTTCTTCCAGATATCATGTATCCCCAATGACTTTCTTTCATTTGCCTACAGGCCACTGGAGTGTCAGCAGCAAGGTACACTGGGGGCACAAGATCTCAGAAATCCTAGCTGACATCGATGAACAGCTATTACTGTTAAGTGCAATCCTGTTTTCGTCTTCCATCATCTATGCAGTCCCATCATCTGTGCAGTCCAGGTTAGAGTCTGCCACACTTAACCACTTCACCATGCTGTAAGTAACTATCCTGAATGAACCACTTGTTGGAACAGCGGACCTTGCTGAGAGTGTCTGCCATAAAATTAAGTTAACCCATTTTGTGAATGGTCCTCACAGATATACTGTGCTGAACTGCAACCTCCTTTGCACACAAAGTCTGTGACACAATGCTTGTTCTGATAATATATGGTGGCAATGTCATCCATCTGAATAAACACCCTTTCCCCCCTGCAGGATATCTCCAAAAGAGGCAAAGGCAAACACCATGCATTGTTGAAGGCATTCACGGCCAGGTTCAACTGGTTTTGGTGGGTTTTCCGGGCTGTGTGGCTGTGGTCTGGTGGATCTTGTTCCTAACGTTTCACCTGCATCTGTGGCTGGCATCTTCAGAGGTGCATCACAGAGGGAAGTCTGTGTTACAGGAAAAAATGCTTGGCTAGAGCCCTATGGTTTTGTTTAATGTGTAAGGACTGATGGGATACAGATGAATGTACAGTCATATGAGCTCCCACTTGCAGACTGAAGCTCTACATTCATTTTGAAAAGATTTCTGCGTCTGCCCCACCCTTCTTTTATTCAGCTGAACATCACTCACAATTAGTTACACTATTTTTTACTCCAAGCCAAAATATCATGATACCTGGTGGCTCAGTTTAAGGGACTTTAAAAATAATAATATGTTTTCTTCTCATTGTTACACTCTATGCTTTATTTTAGTTATTTGATTTTTCAGCAGTCAAGCTGGTGTGAACTGTTGGTAAATCAGGCCTATAATCTCCTAACATACTCTCTGGGCCTTGAATCTAAAACCATCTGGACACCATGACAGTGTTCTATTTATTACATACAAATGCTTGGACACTACTGGTGCATAAACAGTAATTAAGCACACAAGTCAGCCATGCATGCCAGATTTGCTAGAATTATCCTTTGAGTATCTGTGATTTTCCATGCCAGTGAGCTTATTGAGGCATTGGCTGGTGATTAAACATTAATGATTTATGGTGCAAGCAGGGTTCATTTACTGCTTACTGAAATGTGTTTGACAGCCTCTCTGTGATTTCTCAAGAATTAATACCTTCATAGGTAATTTTTTTTTCTGGAACCATTTTCCAAATTGCTTTTACTAAAGGCATGACATGGCAACTTGCATGTGAACTGAGAATCTGCCTAGTTTCGGGAATACTGGGGTACTGTTCTAGTGATCAGAGCCCTGACATTTGAAAAAAGCGGAAGGTCCTCAAGTTTGAAGCTGTTGCAATAGATTCATTGTGTCTGGTCAGAATTGGTTGGTTGCACTCCAATAGGATGAGTAATGCAAGTGATAATGTGTGCATTTCTGGCTATTATAATCAGTTACATCTTCATCAGCTTTCACCCCACTGAAGCACGAATAATGTTTTTAAAGCTCTGATTGGCTCTAAAAAGGTCTCGAGGAGTTAGTTTTTATTTAATATATTCATAGTCCACACCTTTCTTACCAAGACTTATGGCAGATTACACTGAGACTCGAAGCAGTGCAAGTTAAATATAAACAGTAAGATGAGACATCTAGTAAGCAATGCAATAGGACTACAAAGCATAAAGTATCATACATATGTTAAACAGCACAGAACATGGTATTACATAAATATAAAAGCAAAGAACCAGAGCAGGATAATTCATACAGCAGATGAATAATGCATTCTGTACGAGGTGGTATAGTTGCTCAGTTCTGTTGCTTTTATAAAAATGCTTCCTTGTACTATTTTGTTATACCAATGCCCTATTTTGTGGTGACTTTTCCACTCTAAAAATGTTTGTATAAATCAGGCAGGTAACAAAAAAGCAGGTTAACCTAGATTTGGCATATTCAGTGGACATGATGTATTCAAACATAATGGCAAATCGTGATTTATTTTTTATGACAAAAAACTTTAGAAGTCTTTGTACTTGTTTGATCTATGATTTAATACCAGTTTGTAAACTATTTGATAAACAACCCCCCTTCACAATTTGCACAATTTGCACTTTAGACACAACGACAAACCTTTTTGCTGTAAATCAGGAAATTGTCAATTCTTGAGCTATGCACAGATTGGCAGGAAAGGAAGCATCTTTCCCTGACGATATGCTGCTTTGTTAACATAGCCAATACATTGAGTTAGTTGGAATGTTATCTTTAAATTAAAAAAAAACTTCTACCATCCTCTTTATGCTGATATCAAGCATAACATTCCAATAAGGCAGTGACAAAACTCTCAGTAGCCTTTTGAACATTACAGCAGTTTTAACTCTATATTAATGTTTGTCCAATGTTAGCTGGAGCTGCTACAGTGGACTTAATCACTTTCTGTAAGACTACCTTACTTCACAGGATACATTGTGATTGTGTTGCATTGTCCTTTGTTTCATGTGCTAAGGGCTTGGTTTACTCAAATATTCAATAGTTGCCATAAGTAAAGTAATTTGAGGTGAACTGACTGAGGCAGAGCTGGCTGAAAGTAAAGCCATTAAAGAAAGAGATCATATGGCTAGATTGAATGAGTAGGGGGGTTGGGCAGACACTCTTACCACTTGATGGGGCACAATTCCATCCTCCTCCATCAGAAGTTTGGGGGTTGTCTTAGATGCCTTTCTTAAGCTTCCGCATGGGCCAAAAACAGCAATGTGAAAATAGTGTAAAATGGTTTAAAGCAGTGTAAAAGGGTTTACGCTGTTTTCACACTGCTGTTTTTGGCCCTTGTGGAACCCTCCCTACAGTGGCGAGGCAGGTATCCAATGTTAGTGAGGATAGCATTTTATCACCTATGCTGTTCAACAATTAGTCCCTTATCTGTCCAGCTCTAGTCTCGCTTCAGTGATCCATGCAATGGTCACTTCCAGGTTGGATTACTGTAACTCACTGTATGCAGGGCTGTCCTTGAAGCTGCTTCAGATGGTGCAAAATGCAGTTGCACATGTCCTAACTGAGACTCCGTTGAGGTCACATATTCAACCTATACCCCATCAGCTGCACTGACTTCATGTTGGCCTCCAGATAAAGCTCAGGGTGCTGGTTTTAACCTTTAAAGTCCTAAATAGCCTGAGCATCATATGTTCACGATTGCCTCTCCTGATTTGTCCCCCTGAAAGTGTTACGATCTAGTACTCAAAATCTCTTGGTGATCTCTTACCCAAAGTCAATCTGTTTGTCCTTGACCAAGGACTTTTTCTGCCATAACTCCTGCCTGGTGGAACTCTCTGACCAAAGAGACCTGGGCTCTGCATGACTTCTATGTATATATTTTTATATTTTTATATTATTATATAGTGATATATATTATATAAGTATTATATAGTTTGCACTAGAGCCAGACAGACTCTTTGCCTTTCTTTAAACAAGATACTGTCTCTGGCTCACTATATATATATTTTATACTCTGCATGACTTCTCGCAGTTCCACAAGGTTTGTAAGACAGAGATGTTCCACTAGGATTATGACTGACAGAAAAATTCCCCCTTTAGTTGGGCAGATTGATTTCTACCTCTTTGTTATTGTGGCTTAGTAGGACATTATGTTTCATCAGCTTCTCCTGCTAGGGAGTGAAATGTTCGCTATTTGAAGCTTGCTTTGGCTTGTGCCACCAGTTTGGTTGTACAGCTGCAATTACAGTAGCTTGACTGAAATGGGATTTCAAATTTGGTTTCTTATATTTACACTCAATTATTATATATTGTCCTTATTTTGTATGTACTATGTATATTTAAACTTGTTAGAAGCTGCTCTGAGTCCCAATTGGTGGGGGAAGAGGATATACAATGATAGGTGGGTGGGTGGGTGGGTGGATGGATAGATGGATAGATGGATAGATAGATAAGGTTTGCATAATTTTTTCATGATAAAGGAACTTCATGACCTAGGGAGCGGCTGTGGCTTACTGGAAGAGCATCTGCTTGGCTTACAGATGGTCTCAATGTTCATCTCTGGCATTTCCAGTTAAAAAGGTTAGGAAGTTAGTTATGAAAGACCTCTACATGAAACCCTGGAAAGCAGCTGCCAGTCTGAGTAGATAATACTTACCTTAATTTATTCAGAATCTGATTCCGCTTCATGAGTTTCACCACCCCTATTGTAAGACTGTCAGTTTGCATGCCTTTCCAGTTTGTAACACTTTCCAGCCATACTAAATAATGGTCTGACCACATATAAACAGTGAATTAAGTAGTCACCTTTCAGTTATAAAAAGGTGCTTTGAATCCAGAGATCCAGTATGGTGTAGTGGTTAAAAGCAGTGAAATATAATCTGGAGAACTCGGTTTGTTTCTCCATTTTTCCACATGAAGCCTTCTGTGTGACTTCAGGCTAATCACAGTTCTCTCAGAACTCTCTTACTGCCTCACAGGATGTCTGTTGTGGGGAGGAGAAGATGACTGTAAGCCACTTTGAGACTCCTCAAAGGTTGAGAAAAGCAAGGTTAAAAAAACTCTTCTTTTTCTTCTTCAACTTGTAAGAAAACAAAACAGACATTTAATTTCCCAGACCTGCTTCCAGATATTTATTGTTACTATGGCTCATTTAACAAGTGTGAAGCCAAATTAGCCCATCAACTAATTCTGATTTATAGGTAGATGACAGGTTTATAGATTTTGTAGATTCATTAATACTCTATAAAGTTTAGATTCGTAGGCCTTCTTGAATGTTGCAGGACTTGGGTGATACGTTTTCATGCCTGTAATATTATTTCTGTAATCTAGAATAACACTATTGTAAAATACTTTTGTTGCTTCAGGTTGGATATATCTACATGCTAAACAATGAGAAAGATACTTTCCGTCAACATATTATCATTACATGTTATTTCTTCGTAGTTCAGGTGAACATTGATTGATTGATTAAATTTATAGGCAGCCTCATCCCCGAAGGGCTCGATATATGCTATCCAAATGGATATCCTGTTCACATCTATTCAATGTAGATTATTCCCAGGAAAGTGTTCTTATGCGGCAAATCTAGCAACTTTATGTATTCATATTTACCAGAATTCATCTGGAAAGGTAAAACTGCAAGTGGTTTCACTGTTCACGATCCTTCTTTTGAAACCGTCTCCATCTGAGTTATTCAGCAAATAATGCTGCCAGATTGGAACACAATTACAGCAAATATTTACTATGCAAGCTGGCAATTAACTGCATGGTGTTCTTTCCCAGCACCAACTTTGCTTTCACAAAGTCTCAAACTGCCCTTCTGAAATGAGGAGATCTGACTGTACATCTAATGCTAATCACTTAAGAAAGTGACATGATTCAGTACTGGAGACAGCATGAGCCTGGAGTTGCTCAATGTTTGTTCAAAATCATCATTAATGAAAATCATCACAGTAGCTCTGTGGCTGCAAAACCATAAATTCTCTCTGATCAGCAGATGAATTAATAAATGTTTAAGTCTTTTTCATATATATGTACAGTTTCTGAATTACTTTGTTACTAGTGCCTACAGAATCACTTCTCACCATATCTCAGGGAGAGTTGTGTTGGGACTAAAATACACAACATAACAGACATGATGAGGGTCATGGGTGCCCAGTTCAATTTGTAGTTATGTGTATGATCAGGAGACCTCACCTTACGTTGCTCCATTCAGCTTGGGGGTGCTGCAAGGCATCATGCCTTTTATGTTGTTATCTCCAACTGAACTCTCTACTTTGCTGTCTGTCTTGTATTTCCTCCTTTCCTGCACCCTTACCAGGACTGTCTTCACCTTCATTCCAGGTCATTGCTAGAGCCTGGAGCAAACAGTGATTGAAGTTTAACCCACCCTTCCTCTAAGGAGCTCTGAGGAGTGTACACATAACATGATTCACCCTTCCCTAATCATTTTATTTGCTTATTTAAAATCTTTGTGCCCTTCCTTTCCACCCAATTAGGGTCTTCAACAATGTTAACAGTTAAAGAGGCATGAAAATCAGATTTTCCAAGTCTTTGTTTAATACTGTAGCTACTACACCCCACTTGCTCTCTCTGTCACTGATGAGGAGAATGCTTGCTTTTCTGGCAAATCATTCTGGATGCTGGAGGCCCTTGCATTGTACAAAATAATACTTTTTATAGCACAAAAAAGTGTAGCTTCCTCTCCCTGTTATGAATTGTGGTATTCCGTAGCGAATCGTAGATTCATCATCACTCTCTCATTAGATAACCATCACACCAGGTAGCTTCAATCTGCCATTAATGTACTATCAAATGCACAAAATCTATTGCCAAAAGACATAAAATTTCATTCAGGGGTGAGATGTGACTAATTAACGGGCACATAGAACTGATTAAGGCATGAGGATGTTATGACACAGAGAGACCCTGAAACATAAAAACTGAAGATCAAATACTAATGAATATTGGAACTCCATTCCAAAGCCTTAATCTGAAGTGCTGGCTGTGCCAGAACAGGCTTTACCTAACATGGTACCACTGCTTGTGCATAGTTTTATTCTAATTTTTCTACCTTATGTTTAACAATGCCATGAGTTGTTTTTGCTTGTGATTATACTATCTATGTTTTTTTCTCTTGTTTTTCAGTTACTGGAGTGGATCTACGCATCTTCCAAGCAGCTTTCCTTTCTCCTATGGAATCTTTTTTTCACATTAAGAGTTCTTCTACTGAAGAAGGGTGTGCGTATTTTCCTGAGACGTATGGGAAGGAGGCTAAAAGGCAGGAGGGTGCTCACCTTACAGACATGCCATCTGTTCTCTCATTATCCCTCTCCTAGAACACCACTTAGTGACCAGGAAAGATTCTAGAGCAGATCGTAAAGAAGACAGTCTGCAAGTACTTGGAAGGGAATAATGTGATCACTGAAAATCAACATGGGTTTCTCAAAAACATGCCAGACTGATCTTATCTCTTTTTTTGATACAGCAACAAATTTGGTAGATGAAGGGAATGCTGTGGACATAGAATACCTTGATTTTAGTAAAGCCTTTGCCATGTTCCCCATGATATTGTTGCAAGTAAGCTGGAAAGATGTGGATTAGACAATGCAACTGTTAGATGGATTTGTAATTGGTTGACTGGCCGAACACAAAGAGTGCTCATCAATGGCTCATTTTCATCCTGGAGAGAAGTGCGTAGTGGAGTGCCACAGGGTTTTGTCCTGGACCCAGTGCTATTCAATATTTTTATTAATGACTTGGTTAATGAAATAGAGGGCATATTAATCAATTTTGCAGATGATACCAAATTAGGAGGACCCTAATACCCTGGAGGACGGGCAGGATTCAAAATTATCTGGACAGATTAGAGAGCTGGGCCAAAACTAACAACAGAGATAAATGTAAGATTCTACACTTAGGCAGAAAAAAATGAAATGCAAAGGTATAGGATGGGTGACACCTGACTTGACAACACTACATGTGAAAAGGATCTGGTAGTCTTAGTAGACTGTAAAATGAATATTAGTCAGCAGTGTGATATGGCAGTCAAGAAAGCCAATGCAATTCTGGGATGCATCAATAAGGGTATAGTATCTAGATCAAGGGCAGTAATTGTACAACTACTCTACACCGGTCAGACCTCATCTAAAGTATTGTGTTCAGTTCTGGGCACCGCAATTCAAGAAGGACATTGACAAGCTGGAATGTGTCCAGAAGAGGGCAACCAAAATGTTAAAAGGTCTGGAATTCATGCCCTTTGGAGAGAGACTTAGGGAGCTGGGGATGTTTTGTCTAGAATACTGAAGGTGAAGAGGAAACATGATAGCTATGTTTAAATATTTGAAGGGATGTCATGCCAAAGAGGGAGCAAGCTTGTTTTCTGCTGCTTCAGAAACTAGGAGTAATGGATTCAAGATGCAGGAACATTAGGAAGAACTTTCTGACTGTCAGGGCTGTTCGACAGTGGAATTCACTCCCTAGGAGAATGGTGGAGACTCCTTTTAAGGTTTTTAAACAGAGGCTGGATGATCATATGTCAGGAGTCCTTTGATTGTATGTTCCTGCATGGGAGGGAGTTGGACTTGATGGCCCTTGTGGTCTCTTCCAACTTTATGATTCTATGACCATGACAAAGTGCAGGTAATAGACAGGGAGGAGAGGAGGAGGGCCACACATTCTGCAGTAGTCTCCACCTGCCGTTGTGTTCATTGGTTGCTTTTCAATCTCAGCTGCCTTTGATCTCTGCAACAGACATTTCTTCATGTGAATTACAGCTTCACCTCTGTACTGCTTTTCTTGTGCTAGATTTCTATGTTAAACTTATTTTGGCTAGCTATTAATAGCTGGGAGTGGCCCTCACCTATTCTTAACTGAATAAATTACTCCTCCTGTTGGAGCTCAGGTTACACCAGCCTCTCTTGGGAATCTCTCGCTGCCATCAACTCCTTTTTCTAACATAAAAGCATCAACCTGATGGACACACTAGAGCTCAACTGATGAGGTGAACTCTGATGAAAACTGACCCACGTTGCTAATCTTTAAAATACCAGTGGATTCCTATTTTTTAGGCTGTGTAGTACATAGCTTTAATTTCCCTTGTTTTCCCTTCATAAAAAAAAAAAGGAAGCTATATAGATATAGGTCCCAGGCCTTACGCGGCCTGGGACCCTCGTACCTTCAGGAAGGAAGCTGTCAGTGTAGATGGAATTAGCACCCAGTGCTAATATAGTGCTAATACCCAGTTCTGTATAGAAGGAAGCTATATAGATATAGGTCCCAGGCCTTACGCAGCCTGGGACCATCGTACCTTTGGGACCGCATTACCCCATATGTCCCTACTCGGCCTCTGCGTTCGGCAGAGGCCAATTTGCTGGTGGTTCCTGGCCCCTCAATAATGCGACTGGCCTCCACTCGGGCCAGGACCTTTTCAGCCCTGGCCCCTGCCTGGTGGAATACTCTCCCTCCAGCTGTCTGGGCCCTGCGGGACCTTGGTGAGTTCCGCAGGGCCTGTAAGACTGAGTTGTTCCGCCG
This sequence comes from Sphaerodactylus townsendi, assembly GCF_021028975.2. Taxonomy (NCBI): domain Eukaryota; kingdom Metazoa; phylum Chordata; class Lepidosauria; order Squamata; family Sphaerodactylidae; genus Sphaerodactylus; species Sphaerodactylus townsendi. The sequence goes on from NC_059433.1 coordinate 92,975,629, forward strand.
GGCTTTTGGAGTGTCCAGTCGCTGAGAGTGCCCCCCCTTTTATCCCTCCGTTTTGGAGCTCCCATGATCATCTATGGGACCCACTTTTGTTTGCTTCCCCCCTCTGGGAGGGTTTTAATTGGGGTTATTGCGGGACGTCATCTCTTTGTTAATTTTATCGCTGTGTTTTAATCTAATTTTAATAATAGGGAATTATTTATATGGGTTATTGTACACTGTGTAGAGGAAACTATGTTGTACACTGCTCAGAGCCCTCCAGGGGTAGAGCTGTATAAAAAAACCATAGTGCATGACAGACACAGACAGGTGAACCAGACAGACAGACAGACAGACAGACAAACAGACAGACAGACAGACAGATAGACGAAACAGACAGACAGACAGACAGACACAGACAGACAGACAGACAGACAGACAGACAGACAGACAGACAGACAGACAGACAGACAGACAGACAGACAGACAGACAGACAGACAGACAGACAGACAGACAGATAGATAGATAGATAGATAGATAGATAGATAGATAGATAGGACAGTTAGGAGCAAGCCTGAATAAGCCTCTTCAGAAGTAAGTCCTCAGAAATTCAGCTTCTGGGCAGTGTCCTTAGAATTTCAGCTTCTGGGCAGTGTATGTTCTGACATTGAAAACACTACATGGTTACATTCCAAGTTGGACCACAGAAAATGTGTGAAGTGCCAGGCCGTTCTCGCGGTCCCGAGAGAGGCGCCGCAAGAGCGCTGAGGGGAGGGGGAGCAGCTTGGCTCGAGCTGTCCCTTCCCCAGCAGCAATGGCAGCCACGATAATTCGCAGCCACTTCTTTATTGTTGGGGAATCATCACCTTTGTACTCACATTTTCAAAATTTACCAGATCCGATTGGGGCATGGGGGGGGATAAGCCCCAAGAGGCATGTCTTGTGCCAACCAAATTATTGGTAAATAACCAGAGGTGGGATCCAACCAGTTCTCACCACTTCTCTAGAAGTGGTTACTAATTTTTTCTGAGTGCCGAGAAGGGGTTACTAAAGCAACCTCCCTGCCCAATAAGGACTGGAGGTGCGTGTGTGCGGCGTCGCCACTGTTTGAATCCCACCACGATCGGAACCTGTTATTAGAATTTTTGGATCCCACCACTGTAAAAATAACCCTTAGATATTAATAGTAAGTACCATCAAGTCTCAGCTGATTTAAGGTGACCCTGATTTAAGGTGACCCTGTCAAGGCAAGAAATATTCAAAGGGGGTTTGCCATTGTTTCCTCCCTGTCATGAGCCTGGTATTCCTTGGTGGCCTTCCATCCAAACATTAAACAGCTTCTGAGATGGGACAAGATTGGGCTAGGCTGGGTATTCCAGATCAGGGCATGCTTTAGATACTGGGTGCTAATTCCATCTACACTGACAGCTTCTGGATGTTATTTGAAAATAGATATAGATTTTCTAGGTCCTTTTTCTGCAAATCTGTCTAGATATTATTTAAAGCATACATACCTTTCAACCAAAATTAACCTTGGAGGTAGCTTACAACAAACAACATAATCATATGTTGCAATGACATAAAAGCAAATCAGAAAAACTATAGACCATAAAACACCTCAAGTATTATAAATAAACCTTTTTTAATGAGGTGTCACCAAAAGCTTGGGTAAATAAAATTGTTAACACCTAAACAGAAAACATAGGCCCTGACTGATGGTTTAAGTATTGATCTGCAACTGACGCCAAGGAAGTTATGATTTCCAGAATTCAAGTTGTGAAGTGGGACCCTTGGACAAGAATGACTTCCTGGCCTTTTAGGTGAGATCAAGTGTAGTGTAGCTCAGTGTTATTATTCTCCAATTGTGTTTGTGTTTGATGTCATAATGTCATGACTGGCTTATGTTAGTCCTGTGATGCTGTGTGTGTGATAAGTGCCATCAAGGCCCCGAAAACCAACATTTCTAAAAGGGGCAGTCCTGTCAGGATTGAGACTGTGGATTAGTGCTCTTGAAAAACCCTAAAGGTTTTTTGGGTCAAGTGGTGGGGGAGTGAAACTCTTAGTGATGCTGTTGTAAGATTTTGTTTGTTTATGTTATTTGTAGTCTGCCTTTCTCACAGGGACTCAAGGCAGATTACACATCGTGAGTTATTATAATCAACAATTTAAAAGATGGGCTTCAGAGGAGGAGCCAATTTCTCTGGGTGTCACTTTTTTAGATACAGCTGTCTGGTAATCAATGTCTGGCATTCTCAGAGGCATGTCACAGTGACATGTCACATCTCACTGTAACATACTTCTGAAGATGCCAAACTTAAATGTGGGTGAAATGTTAGGAGCAAAAACTACTGGACACCAGCCTGGAAACCCACTACAGCCAGTTAATTCCAGCTGTGAAAGCCTTTAACAGTACACTGAGTATGGAAACTTTATAAATCAATCAATCATTGAATGGTATAACTGGTAAACTCATATTATTCTTAATCTTAAATCAACTTATGTAGGGCTTCTCTACCTAGTGAAAGAGCACTTGTGTACTAAAGCAGATACTGCTGTTATCAAAGGAAACACAGCAGGACAAACAATTAACAAGCCAAAAAGAAAATTGATGGTTTCTTTCCAGCCTTTACTGATTAATGTTTTAAGGCCAACATAAAATTATTTGACCTATTGTACCATTTGCATAACTAAAAGCACAAAAATGTGCAGAACAGGAATTGACATTGCAGTTAAAGGCAGCTAAAATGTGGAAATCCACTAAGCAAAGACCATCAATTATCTTCACTTGGCAAATGAACAGCCATAATAGTAAAATGCATATCAGTACCAACTGTGATGTGAAATGTAAGGCTCTAAAACTTCATTAAATTTAGAATGGTAATGATACACCATATGCAGCAATGTGCATTTAGCCTCAGCATCTTCAACCTGTGACTTGTTTTCTTTCTGTCATATTCTCTCTTTGATTCAAAGCTTCTCAGTAATGTCTTCAGTGGTTGGCAAACAAGGTAGATATTTTCTACATACCTGTTTGGCTTGATTTACTAGCCCCCTGTTGTGTTCAAGACTTTTCTGTTTGCAGTACTATTTGCATTTCTAAAATTAGCTACAGATATGGAGCAAAGCTATTAGTATAGGCATTTAAGCAAATTACACTTCCAAGATTGAACATTCCAATATTGCTGGCATGTTTAGAATGGCAACGGAGGGTCAAAAAAGAAACTGGGAGATTCATAATTAGGCATATCTTTTTAAGATGAATGACAGCTGTGCAGGGACCTGATTAGGATTGGAATTGTATAAGCTGGAGAGAGGGGATCTTATCCTTTGACCACCCTACAGTTTTACAAATTGAAAGCAGCCCTTCTATTCTACTGTATAAAGAAAAAAAGATGGACAACAGATGGATACTTCTCTCCTTGTCATCCCTACCCATTTTAACAAGCAAATAGCACAGGTTTGTAGTGACTGGGGTGGTGGTGGTATTAATGATTCAAAAATCGTGCACAGAGAAATATTTTTGAAGTCTTATGTTCCCGTGGTCCCGATCTGAATGAATTCAAACCATCCTGCAAATGTTGTGTACCTGCGTAGGAAATGTGTTTGAAGGGATTTGGGAAAGAAAAATAACACCTGAAATCAGGTGAGATCTGTGACTGAAGCCTTGTTAATAGAATATGCATTTTACACTGATCTGTTATGCCAAAAGGTTTTAAACCTGATACTTCCTGTTCCTTGGATATGTAACGAAGTTATTGAGGGCTGCCTTTAAAACCAGGAGGGATATTAGCCATCCCTTGATTGATAAGACTGTGTGGGCCTGTGAAAATGGAGGCAACAAAAACACCTCTCACGTGAGGTTGATAAACCCGTCTTGCAACTCTACAATTTCAAGGAAGTCTGAGATATCATGAATGTTAGTGACATTATTAATTTTCCTTTTTGCCCCCAAGTCACATAGTGGGTTTTTGTTTTTGCAATTTTCCTTTTTGCCACCAAGGCACACATAATGTAACTAGGGGACAGGAGGGGTCTTGACCCCTGGGTACCACTTCTGTGGGGGGTGCATTTTGCAGCCACACCGCACTACCCAATTGTACCCCACTTGTGAACCTCCCATTTGGGAATACAGCTGAAGGCCAGTGAGCACATCTGATCTCTACATAGAGATGTGAGCAGCAAGGGCCTGTTTCAAACTCTGACTAAAACCGGCTGCTCTTGATCTCTCTATCTTTATACTATTGGTTCTGTCCCCAAGCTCTACCTGACTGAAAATGGAGCTTGGGGGGCAGAGTCAATAGTGCAAAGCTAGAAACTCCAGAGCAGCCTGCAGCTTGGAGCTGGATCAAAGCCTGACCCCAGCCAGGCTTGAATGGGCTCTGCTAACCCCATCCATGTGGCCCTATGCCTGACCTCTATGTGGGGGGGGGGGGGCAGAGAGTGCATGTGGAGATTTCAAGCAGTGACAATCCCCACTAGCTGGCCTTCAACTGTGCCCTGCCCACCTGCTCACTCGTCCCCTCCACTCCTCACTGGCCCCACACCTGACCTCCATATGGGGGGGGGGGGTGGAGTGAGCCAGCTTACCTCATAGATGGAGACTGTGAATGCCTTTAACTGCATCTTGCCCAGCAAGTGGGGGGGGGGGCAGCTGTGTGGGATGCATTGTTTTAAGTAGATACACCCCGGAAGTCACAACTGACTTATGATGGCCTAGAAGAGTTTTCAAGGCAAGAAATGTTCACAAGTGGTTTGCCACTGCCTGCCTCTAATGTAGCAATCTTAGTATTCTTTTATTGTCCACATTCTAACCCCAACTGACCCTGCTTGGCTTGCAAAATCTGACAATATCAGGATAGCCTGGCCTATCCAAGTCAGGGCAACATTATCACGCACACATCTAAAACTAGGTTTTACTTTTTTAGACTACTACCTGTCTGGAAAAATCAATTTCAGAATGACTTTAGGAGGCTTTGGTTTGACTGTCAGAAACTCTGGTTTAATGAAGAAAGCATAATTCAATAATTTTCCAATCAGGACTTTGACATTTTAGAGTGAAAGGCAGACACATTAGAGGTAGTATAATTAAAGCAACACCAATGGATTCCAGTTGCTGTCTAAATTCATCTTTTGAACTGAACAACCATCTATTGGGTGCAGTAAAGCTTCAGACTGGAAGATGAAAGGTAGGTTTGGGCCCTGGGGAAATGAGTAGCATCATTCCATTACAGCTTTTCATCGTGCCAACTTTTTTTTTTTACTGCCGTGAGAATGATTAAATATTTATTTCCTTTTCTCTTTGTGAAGCATGTTAATTAAACCTTTGGGTAGCCCTGCACTTTGCTGCATCTTTCTGTATTCCATCCCCCTTGCCATGGCAAAAGTTAATGAAAGCAGCACAAAATGTTCATGGTTTGTTTTTTAAAAAGGTAAATTCCTACTCAGTTGAAACAAAAGGATACAGTTTGTTCCAGCATGTTGAAGAGCAGCCTGATAGTAACCATAATTGCTTTGAATTAGATCCCACTGATTTCCACAGCATGTGCTTCAGATCTGGAGATAAAACTGTTATTTGAAAAAGCCATTGTTGGAAAGACATTCTTGAGAAATCGATGGAATATTGCTATACCTGATTTAAAAGGAAACAGTAGATAGAGCCCATAACTGTTATGTTGCACATTTGCAATAGAAAATTACATGTTAAAATATGAACTCTTCCAGAAAAATGTATACTAACCATAGCGGAACTGAACTACTTTGCGTCATTTGCCTCCACTGTGTCCTTTTGCAGTTTGTCGTTTATTCTACAAATCATGTGTAGTCCTTATTCCTCATAACTAGTGTGTGTATGAAAATGTCATATATCTTGCAGACACATGTAGGTTTTTATTCCCTATTTAGATATTACATGAACCTGTGTAAGTTGCAGATGAGTTTGTGTTTTAACGTCCATTACACTTTCAATATACACATGTGCCTTAAAGCTGTATGTACACAAAATGGGCTACATCCTATGTATCCATTCTACTAGTGGCACTTTGGTATAAGGAGCATTCTGCTGACTCAGATGGCTCTTATTGGCAGTAGAAGATGCTCTAGCACCAGGGGAAGGCTGTTTGTGCCAGTGGTGAATGGCATCATTAGCAGAACAGATCCATGGGATATAAAACATTAAAAATTAGAAATGATAAACCTATTTCAGCATGGAGTCATTAACAGTATATGGAATACAGAATCAACCAGAATTCTATCCTACTTCCTATGTTCAAGATATAGCAAACACAATATTATTTTATCGAACATGTTACACAAAGACACACATAAACTTAAATATCTCCATGCCTGTGCTGAGCTGCTAAATGTCATTTTCAATAAATGCATTTTACACGAAGGAGTGATTTTCATAAGAGCAGCTGGTAGGACTGCAAATTCAGATATGAAATCAAAGCCCAAATAAACCTATCCTCTGTTTGTTAATATATATATGGTGCCTGATCTGAAATTTTAAAAATGTATTATTCAGAAATCGTCAATTGTGCCATGTACTGGTGCTGTCTTGCTTATATTCACAGTCAGGGTAATATCGCTGGTTAACTAAGCAAATGTATATCTGACATGGATACTTCCAGTCATTGGAGTTATACATATATATGTTGTCCCGCTACTCAGTGGATTGCCAGGTATCAATATTTCAGGCTCTTTCATTGTGATTATGTCTGATGCACTGCCAGGTAGTGCATAAACAACAAAGTTAAAATCTTTACTGTTGTGGAGTTTTAGATGTTTATAAGGTAAATGTAGTCTCCTGTACAAGCACCAGGTCATTACTAAACCATAGGGTGATATCACACCATGGCATTTATTTGGCAGACTTTGTTTATATGGTGATTTGCCATTGCTTTTCCCAGTCATGTACACTTTACCCCCAGCATTGAATTCAGAGCAGAGCTTTTGATTGAAGTACTGCAACTTACCTCTCTGTGTCATGGGTCTCCCTATACATGTTTGCTTGGCTGTTATTTTTGAATATACGTTATTTTTGTATCATGTCTTGATAGAAACCTTGTTAAGATCCATCTTGGGGACCAATATTGGGATGAGTGAGTGGGATTAAATTACATTCTACAAAGAAGTCCCTTTCCCTTGTAGCAATACATAACATGCAGATCATACCTATAATATCCATAGGGTCAAGGATTGGAGGAAATTTTCACTGATTTCCCACTCCACTGGCAGACTCAAATGCCCCCTGAACTGTTGCTGGGGGATAGTGAGGAGAATCAGAAATGGGATCAAGGGGAATCAGAGGTATCTGGGGGTAGGAATCAGTGTAAACTGTCCTCCTCTTTGTGGAAATTCTAGGCAACCGAGACAGGATTTCTAAAAGATAATAGAGAAAATTATCCCAGCAACGCCTGTTGGATGGCACCCATTATTTGACATTTGGGAATAAAATAAATTATGGCCGTTGTGTTAGTTTTACTTTTTTACTGCTGAAATCAGATCATAGCAACGTGTTTCTTGACAACTTTGCAATTCTGGAGCAAAATACAGGACTTCTATAAATCAGGATGAAAATTAAAGCCTAAATATTAAAATGGTATAGCCAAAATAAATTAGGCTTCAGTTTTACTAAAACAATAACCTCTTTCTGTTGCCTTTGTGATAACTTTTTAATAGGCTTGATTTGTTATATAGAAGCATAATCCTTTTAGACAAAATAATGAGTTAATAACAATGTTCTCTTCTTATTAAGCTGCACACTGACACCATTTCTGTATGCATTAAAATCCTTGATAATGTAATTTTTATCTTGTAAGTGTAATCCGGTAAAGGACTACATTTTACATACCAAATTACTTGAGGCTAATTATAATAGCCTTTCATTAGGGGGCTTTTGTTTCTCTTCTTTCATTTATTAAGTACATGTAAAATATAAGATATTTTCCTAAATCAATTAATGAATTGCTTCTCTGACATGTGAGTTATTTGCTAAAAGCCATAGTTTAGGATGTTGTAATGGTATTGATCTGATGACGGAAGATATATTACTCAGTGCAAACAAGGCTACAGAGCACCTATAATTTACCTTGGTCTAACACCAATTTATGATCTATCTGTTCTATGTTCTCAGGAAATAAATGAAGTTATTTCACAAGTTAACTAGCACAATGTTTTAGTGCCAACAATTTAATATGAAGATGTGATGTATCTTGTTTTACTTGCTTTGCTGTATACCATAGGAGTACAATGCACACAGAATATGTAAATGTGAGGGTGCAACTATTCACATGCTCAGCTTTATTTCCAACCACAGTATTGCTTACAAGTGAACTTTGAGTACTAAACAGACAGAGTCGCAGGTAGCTGTCTACACAAGATCCCAACTTCAGAGCATTCAACCCCCAGCATCCCTTACATAAAGATGAAAGCTGCTGCAGTAGATGCATTTTAGTGTGATGCATACTGAAGTTATTTCACACATGCAGTTCAACCCACTTCCAAGGGTTATGTTGAATGCAGAAAAGCCGACAAAGTCCCGTTTTCTGTACACAGTTACCTGCTGCTTTAGATCCTCTTTGGAAATAGTTAGACATTGTCCAATCAGTTGAAGAAAAGATCTAATTGTACCAATAAATCCAGATAAGATGCTAGACATTGGCCATTTCTGCACAAAGCACTTAAAACATTAGGGAAACATTTTTAAAAGAACTATTTCCATCGTCTTTCGTCCGCATAGTGCAGAAAATAAAGCATTTTGGGTGAAAATGGTTCTGTTTTCCCCCAACTGCCCCAAAACTTTAAAACTGTCACTTTCCTTTTGTTGCACCCAACATTTTGTGCTGCTTGTAATTCTCCATGCTGCCTGCCATTTTTCCCAGGGACGTTTGCTGGCATTGCTGCTAGGTGACATTTCACTGACATTTCAACTCAGCTTTGCTTGCTGATTTCAGCAACATGTTACTTACCCTTTAAAAAAATTCAATGAGGCATCTTTGAAGCTATGGAGAGAGTCTCTGTAGCTTTGAAGATGCCTCACTGAAAAACATTTTTTAAGGAAAAGCAACATGTTGTCAGAATCAGCAGGCAAAACTGAGTTGATTCACATACTTGAATAAGTGAAATGTAACCTTCCAGCAGAGGAAACATCCCTGGGAAAAACTCTATAAATGGTGAGTGGCACAGAGAATCACAAGTGGCACAAAATGGCAGGCGCAAAAAAAAAATGCAAGTGGCAGCTTTAAAATCAGGTAGGAAGATTAAAACATTGCTGCTCAGCAAGCAGGAAACATTTTCAAAATGTTGTCAGTGAAAAACATCACCAGTTTATCATTTTTGAAATAAAACATTTTGAGAAAAAATAAAATGTTTCCCAAATGTTTTGATTTTAAAAAATCTGTGCAGAATTCCTGCAGGAAACGTTTTATTTTGCAACCTCAAAACATTTTATTTGTGTTCTGCGGAATGGACCATTAGTTAACTAGTTTATTAATGCCTGGCCTACATGATTTAAACATCCCTGAATTAGCGCAAATTTCTGCTTAACAAGCAGCTTACCATGAGTATCAATGTTATGACAAATAAACTCAGGCTCCAGACTTAGCCAGCATTACCACTGGCTTCATTAATCCTCACTGGCATGTAAAACAGTGCTAAGAAGTGTTAAGCCACATGTCCTTCACCATGAGCTGCTTCTGCAACTAAGGGTTTGGTTGCTGCTAACCATCAAGGTCCCCTCCTCAGCCCACTAGGCTGCTCAAGCCATTGGTAGGCTGGCTTGGAAATAGTCCCCATCCTTAGGTGACTCGAGGCTTCCAACTAGTCCTACCTATACTTTAACAACTTGCACTATCCAAACCAAAACTAGTTAAGACTTAACCAGTCATAATACCAGTCCTAATTACATGCTAGTTCCACTCCACCGATTACTGCAGAGCAGGTGATATCTGAAGGAAGCTAAAAAAATTCCTGTTCAGCCCCTCAAAAGGTGACCAGCTAACCCCCCAAAGAGATGGTCGGTAACCCAACATCTGACCAAAGACTGCTGCAGGGAGCATGGCAGAGCACAGTAACCTCTACAGCACTCTTCTGATTGGTTGCTGTGCAAAACTCAGCAAATGGATCCCCAAGAACCTGTTGAGCTTTTGTATCTTGTTTAAAATTGGGACTGGCATGATGCAGTATCCGGGCCATATAGACTGAGAATTCTGGAGGTGCCACTGATTAAAATAATAGTACAATCCTGCTTGTATCTGGATGTCTAGCTGTGGGACATCTCTTCTAGTACTTCTGGCTGTCAAAGGCTCTGATGGGTCCACCCCCCTCCTCCCCCCCCCAGAAGCATATTTTGGCTGGGGTTGATTTTCAGTTTGTTTGTACAGCTAAATTGTATTCTAGCATCTCATAACTGAGAACCTATAGCTGAATATCTGTTGTTATGATTATCTATTACATGTTTATTTCACACTTCCACCAAGGAATTTAGAGAAGTGCAGTTCTTCCCTCCTCTTATATGCCAGGATAAAATCTGGGACTTTCTGTATGCAAAGTATATTCTCTTCCACTGAACTGTGGGTTACAGAAACTAGCTAGATAATCTGAAACATAATGAATTTTGGCAGCAATCTGATTGTGGTTTTGGAACCAATTTTCAAAACAGAATTTAATAGATTTCACAAAATTATCAAATATGAAATGGGTGACAAGTTGGTGGATTTTAACTAGAACCTAGATAGAATGCAAATGTTCATACTCAGTACTGCAAGTGTGTACCTGTTTTCCAAGGGAATCAGTGAGAATTTATTGTTATGATGAGGTATTAACTGCAAAAAATCTAAACACTTAGTTGGAACAGTAAAAGTTATGCTATCAGGCACTTCAGTTAACACGTGGTAAAACAGCATCATTTATAAGGCAAGCTCCTTTCTCCAACCATCATACCCCCATGTCTTTGATCCTGTGCTTACTCTGCCCCACTCTGTCTAGTGCCCAACACTGCCAGTTTATGCCATCTTTGGATGCTATCTTCCGCCTTACAGTGCCCTTAGCTGTCAGGAACCAGCATGGTGTAGTGATGAAGAGCAGTGGGCGCTAATCTGGAGAAATGGGTTTGATTCATCACTTCTCCACATTAGTGGCAGACTCTAATCTGGCGAACCAGGTTTGTTTCCCACTCCTACACATGAAGCCTGCTGGGTGACCTTGGGCTAGTCATAGTTCTTCAGAACTCTTTCAGCCCCACCTACTTCACAAGGTGTCTGTTGTGCGGAGAGAAAGGGAAAGGAGCTTGCAAGCCACTTTGAGGCTCTCTACAGTTGAGAAAAGAAGGGAATATTACCGGTAGGAATCCTGTGTTTTCCGATAATTAGGAATTCAGGACCCTATCAGTTTCTGTCAGCATGGCCAATTGGCCATGCCTGGTAGGGGCCATGGGAATTGTAGTTCCTGAACATCTGAGTACTATGTCTCCCCACCCCTGATCTAAGCCAGGGGTAGGGGCCTCTTGGCTCTCAGATGTTCAGGAACTACAATTCCCATCAGCCTCTGTCAGCATGTGGCCAATTGGCCATGCTGGTAGAAGCTGATGGAAATGGACCCTGGTATCGGAAAACCCGCAGGTCCCTTCCCTCTTCTCTGTTGGAGGACTTCCAGGCAGCTAACCTGCTCTTATGCCAGCACATGTGTATTCATCTGCAGCTGGGGTGAGGGTGGCACTATGGATTTCCCAGAGACTGGCATTTTGTTGCTGCAGTTTTCTCTGGGTAACAGGTCAAAGCGGAGCGATAAGCTTGTGTTCATGGCACCTTTGATTAACTAGCAACCCCAATTCCCTATGACTGCTGGATGCCAAAGCTTTAACTGTGTTTCAGTTAGCTTTCCCCTTAAATATTTCACTAACTCTGTCATTGATAACAACTGAACTTTCAGACCAGAAGAGTCTTTATACATCACATTATCTCATTTATGTAGCCAAATCCTGGATGTAGAGCAGAGATATGGGAGTCTCCTTTGTTTGATTCAGAAATGATGGCTAAAAGTTGCTTTAGGCAAAGAGATTAAGCAGGCTGTTCATAATGAGTGACACATTCCAGCTGGAATGCAGCAGAAGTATAATGGAACACAAATCAAAGAAGCCTGAAGTAGAGAAATAACTTCCTTTTATTAAAGAGGATCTCATAGGTGAGAGAATTTCTATGGAGAAAAAAAGATGAAGGAGACCAAAGGAGAGAAAATTGAGTTTGCACCCCTTATGATTCAGGAGCAGCATTTGCTTGCCCTCCTCCTACAAAGGAAGATGCCAAAGGTTTTGATGGGGGTGTTGGGAGATTGGGCTCCTGGGCCACCAGGGCCGAGGAAAATGCAGGCTGTGAAGCATTTACCATTCAGATTGGCTCAGCCGCCCAGTATTTGGCAAGGTGGGATTAAATAGCTGCTTTGCAGCCAAGCAGAGATTTTGGAGGGCTTTTCAGGTTGGCAGGGGAAGGGCTCATGTTGGCCTGCTTTGTTTTTCCAGTTTTCTGGCCAGCATTGGTGTTTTTTAATTAAGTCTCATCTTAGACTGATTAGGCTTTGACCAGAGTTGGTTGCAACAGTGGAATGCTTTGGTGAGCATACTGTTGCATTCCTGATTGGGGGAGTTTCCTGAATTAGCCTCTTGTAGCTTAACAGTTGGGATGAAAAGGAGGGCTTCACCTCATGATGTGGCTTTACCAGTTTGATCCCCAGTGTTTGCCATCATGGGAGAGAGGATGGTGAAGTTACAGCTTCCTGCAGCATTTGTTGTATTGACGCTACAATAACCTAAGAGTTCTTTTAGGCATCCTGCAAATAGAGCCAGGGTAGGGATATCTCTCAGCCTGGATTCCCCTTCCTGCCATTTTTCTGACATTTCTTGTCAGGCAGGGATGAGAGGGAAGAATTTGGCATTAAGCAACATTGCAGCATCACTTCCACAGCAAAGCTTGTTAAACCATAGAGTTCTGGGTAGGGTTGCCAACTCCAAGTTCAGACATCCATGGAGATTTGAGGGTGGAGCCCGAGGTTTAGGAATGGGAGGGGCCTTAGCAGGGAATACTGCCATTCAGTCCAAAGCAAACATTATCTCCAGGATAAGTGGAATAAATGTTTTAAATTAATAAATAATAAGTAACTTAAGTACTCTGTAGATCAATTGTACTTCTGTGAGATTTCAAGCTCCAACTTTCAAGCTGGAAGTGACATTGCACATTGGCATGACACCAATCCCTGGTCCCTTAGCCTTGATCTCTTCTTGATCTCCTGGTCCCTTAGCTTTGATCTCTTCTGTCTCACCTGGCAATGCTGGCAATTCTAAACCAGGGCTGGGATGCCCTTACAGTGAAATGCCTCCGGCAGTCCACACTAAGAGCTCAGGTCAGTTGTTAATGAATCAAATCTCTGTGGAACCTATGTATCTTGTGTGGCATCTTTATTTTAGGAATAGGTGGTAACCAAAACTTATTCAAGGTTGTCCATTTAGCATGTAACACCATCAAATAATCATTGTGCAGTACCATGAGCATTACAGTGACACAAAATTAGTTATACCAGCCTGCCTTGTGATCTCCTTGGGAGTTGACAGTAATTTGTTTTTTTTTTGGGGGGGGGGGGGTTCAGGAACACTGTTGTCTGGCCAACTTTGATTGTGTAAGTCATCTGAATACAACTTCTTGCATTTAGGTTAAATAAGCCATCTAAATAACAGGTCCTTGTATTTAGGCTTGCAAACTTCTCCCTTTACAACTGATCAGTTGGATGTAGCATATTCATTATACTCTTTTTTTGGGGGTGGGGGGTGGGGGAGAGAAGCCTTCCCAGTGCTGTTTCTTCCACTGCAGCAGGTTTCCAGTGAGTCTGATGCCCATTGTGCTTCAATATCACTTTTCTTTTTGAATTCCAACAGTATATACATTTTAAGAGCATGTAGGTTAAGCAGTAAGATTTTTTTAAAGGCTTTTATATTGATTAATGTGATGACCTTGAACTGTAAATATACTAATTAGACTGTCTTACAGCTAATTATTGTCTGTCCTTCTTTTTCCTTCTCCAGTATGTCAGAACAATAGAAATAGCTAACAGTCACAACAACTTCACCAGGGGAGGAAAAAAAGTTCTTCTGCCAGAAAGGCAGTTTAGGCAACTGTGAAAAGTTAAAGCAATGGATAATTGATGGTACAATCTGAAGCAGCAGTATATCCTTTCACTTCAGTGAACTTTAAGAATGTAACTCAGCTTTGGATGGCATTGTGACTTTGCTTAATAGTTTGCACACCAAGGGACTGAGGAGACATGGAGCCATAATTAATACTCCCCCTCCTTTTTATTTTGGAGGCTGAGGTGGAATTTGAACCCAGATTTTCTGAAAGCTGATTCCAATGCTTTTCTTGTTCTGTACTTGCTCTATATTTAACTACAGTTTCTCCTGGCACATGAAAGAGAAGTGAATCACTAAAGCTGCTGCTGCTTAGAATTTATGAACATTGGGGTCAAGAAGCAGAAGCAAATCAACATGTCTCAGCACTGGCTGGGTGCGAGCATGCTGCTCCTCCAGCCCAGTGTAGCTTAGAGTAAGTAAATTGGTTGGAAGAATAGCTCCCAGACAAAGGAAAGGCACAGAGATATTCTATGTCTCTGGAGCGTCTATCATATTTTCCATCTAATTTTCTTTCATTTTACAAATGATCCCTAACATTCTGTTTGTTTTCGCAATCTGTGCTTGGTTGCCAGTACTTAGTATTGCACTACATGATGGAAGCAAATTGCTCAGCTGGGTCTAAGAATTTGAAACCCTCTCCTGCTTTGTTCTTGTCCCAGTAACAGAGATTTGACATGATTTACTAAGCCAAGGCCCTGGTTTTTCATTCCCAGGGGAAGGCGATAGGGACAATAATGGCAATGTCCAGATGCAGACCTGGTTCAGGAAAGCAGGTCGGTGATGAAACTGACCTTCTGTAGCATGCTTACGGCAGCTATTACAGTAACTGGGATGGGATTTTTAATTTGATCTTACTATTAATCTATATTGTTGTTTTTATTTGTACTATGTATATTTGAACGTGTTGGGAGCTGCTCTGAGCCCTGCATGGTGCAGGATATAAAGCAAATGAACAAATATATAAATGACATATCTCATCATATCAACACAGCTCCAGGCCCATGGTGTTCTCCTATTAACCACCGCCATGAAAAAAATTGCATGTGGAACTGAACAGAAAATCAACCAACCACACATTCTCATGGTAGCTCCTGAAACTTCATCACACGCTGTTACAGAGATCTCCATAGCCTCAGGATGGCCGAGGAGGCTAGGATGTGCAACTTTTCATATCAGGGAATTAAACTTTATCCATGCATAATTGTGACAGGCATTCAAGAATTAGTTGCAGGAGTGGATGGCCAGAACAAGTTGGCTAACAGGTGTCTTATACCCTGCAGAATGCTAGCCAGGTTTCTGGAGCCTCATTTATAGCAGCATATATAAGCCATCTTCCAGGGAGTTTTGCCTGCCGCTACAGATCTTCTCATTTATATTAAACTTAAGCTCATTTATATTAAGCATAAGAAGAGCCTGGATCTGACCAAGTGCCAACATTTTGTAGCTAGCCAGTGGCTACCAGGGCTTGAAAACAACAGCCATTCTTGTTGGTTGCCCACCAGCAATTAATATTCAGAGCTACCACAATATATCTTTGGAAGTCTTGAACTAGATGAACTAGATACATTTTGGAAGTCTTGAACTAGATGCTTCAGTTTGCCTATAGATATTGGTGGTAGAAAGTACCATCAAGTCGTACTCAACTTATGGCAACCCCTGTAGGATTTTCAAGGCAAGAAACAATCAGACATGGTTTGTCATTGCCTACGTCTGCACAGAAACCCTGGGTTTCCTTGTTGATCTCTCATTCAAATACGAACCAGGAGTGACCTTGCTTAGCTTCCAAATCTAATGAGGTTGAGCAAGCCTGGACCACCCCTAGAAAGGGCCTTTAGATATTAGTGTATGGTAAAAGGTGAATTATGCAGCAACCATGAAGAAGTTAAGGAGATCTGGGCCAGGTTGTGGATTGCATGGAGGATCACCTGGAACTGCTAGGCCACCTTGATTTCAATAATGAGAGAAAATGCAGTCTATAAACAAATATCTAATTATTATTAATAGAAAGCTGAAATAAATATGGCTTTTGGAAATAGCATATTGTATGTGTTTTTGCTGATACGCAGTGTTTGAATGCATATTCTGTGTCTGTGTTCCTCCACACAAGCTATTGAGCAGAAGAAACAACATATATCTTCTGGCCACCAAGAAGCAGCTGTCACAAAAGCTTCCAGTAGACAAGGAGGTCATTATCCCCAGAGAGACAGTGAATCTCACCAACAGCTGGAAGGGAGATGAGCAGATCAAAGGGTTGTAATGTTCATCAATCTAACGTTTGGTTTGCACTGCTGGCTGGGGGCTGAATCTGTATTTTTTAGGTTATACCTGATGCATTTTACAGCTGCAGACATAAAAGAACCTCTAAGCTCAGGCTGTTCCTTTTTATCCCTATTACACAAGTAATATCTCTTTAACTTTTAAGAGATCAAAGAGTTTGCATAATTAACAGTGCATTCACCAATGAGGCTATCAACAGTGGCTTTTTATACTATTATACAAAATCACAAAAGTGATCATCATAAAACTACATCATCACCTTGTTCTTTTCAGCATATCCCCTGTTTTCAGGGAATCTGATTTCTATTACGAGCCAGTTTCTCAATTTTGTATGTTACAATTTCAGTAGGCAAAGGTAATTATTTTCCATATATATAATTGTCCCCAATTCTTTCACTGTGTTTATATATATAAAAACAGTGAAAGAACTGGGGACAATTATGCATTTACAGCTTTTTTTTTCTCAACACAGATCTTCATAGATTTACATTTGCTTAAATTGTGTTCACTTTCTGGGCTTTCTCAAAAACTATGCATATGGCCTGATTTAAAAATATATTGGTGAGGTGAAACCACTCATCTGCAGGGTCTTTAAAGGGCCTCCCGTGGGTACATAAAGGGGGAAGGAGGGGTTGTTTAGTATTTTATAGTATAGTACAGCCATCTGTAGTTAGTATTTTATATATTATTTTATTGTAAATTATGTATTGATGTTTTAAATTGTTTTAATGTTGATGGACACCGCCCTGAGCCTTTGGGGAGGACGGTATACAAATATAAATAATAAATAAATAAATAATAAAATATACAGTACAGTATGCTATTTAATCTAGGCTGCTGTTCCTATGATTCTACACTCCTACGTTTCCTGCTTCCTTCAACTTTTCTTAGCATTATGGTCTTTTCCAGCGGCTCTTGTCTTCTCATGATGTGGTCACACTACAATAGACTCAATTCAGTCATTTTAGTTTCTAGGAAGAGCTCAGGATTGATTTGATCAAGAAGCCAATTATTGGTGTTTTTGGCAGCTCACGATATCCATAAAACTTTCCTCCAACACCACATTTCAAACGAATCAATTTTCTTCTTGTCAGCTTTCTTCATGGTCCAACTTTTGTAGTCATTCACAGTAATGGAAATACTCTGGCATGAATTATCTTGATTTTGGTTGCTAGTGACATCTCCTTCTTGGTTGCAGTCTCCCTTTTAGTTGATGATGTAGCCAAGGAATATTTCTTTTATTTACATTACTTCATTATCAGCCTTAAAGTTGGATTCAAGGCCAGCATCACTTTGTCTGACATGAAGGGAGCTTTGACTCTCGAAAGCTTATCCTCTGAAACTCTTATTGGTTTCTAAGGTGCTACTGGACTCAAGTCCCACTGCTTATTGCAGACCAAGAGCCCTATCCAAAAGGGGAGGAGGGCGAACTGCTATGTGCAGGCAGATTTTCCCTCTCTGGGGCACTCACCCTGGCAAAGGAGTGATCCCTCCAGTGTGCAGCTGGTGCTTCCCCCCAGCGCAGGATTGCAGCACCAAACACATGCTATCATCCCAGTGCTGTTGCTGGCATAGCAGAGGTGGGCCAGGGCAAGAGGAAGAACCAACGTTAGTAGCGTTGGCTTAACTTATAGACTGGCACAACTGGCGGCATCCTGGGGTTGTTTCTGGAGGTGGAGCTGACATTAGTTGGTTCTCACTTGGTTTTTACCCCAGGAACACTGGCAGCAGGGAGGACACACTTGGCATATCTCTTTTTTGGGCCTCAGGGAGGACTTTTGTTTCTTCTTCCTCCTCACACCACCTGAAAGCCCTCTGGCAGTTCCAGGATGGCACAGGAGTTGCACCATCCTCTGGGATTTGAAATGTGCTGTTAAAGTATTTCTATATTGATCTTCCAGCATTCCTAACCACGCCTTAAATTTCCCTTTGATTTCTTGGATCTTGTGGATCAGATCTCTTGTTCTGTTGTTCTCTGCTATTCCTTTACCCTGGTTTCAACCCAAAGTTCTTCTGGTTCACATTTACTTGAACTTAGTAATTCAGATCTGTTTGTTACATGGTCTTCAAACTCTTGAGAAATATTGTTTTGATTGCATTTTGGTACAGTGAATGTTTGGGTGTTTTTCTCCAGCTTTATTCTAATTTTTGATGTTAACAATTCATGGGCTGTACCTCTTGGTCTTGTTTTAGCAAAGGGAAACTAGCTTCTCTATCTTCTCCTTCTGAATATGTAACCTATTTGATTTCTATACTGGCTGTTCAGTAATGTCCACATATACTGACATCTGTTTGGTTGCCTGAAAGATGTGTTTGCAATGAATACATTGTTTGGTTTGCAGAATTCTATGAGTTGCACTCCTGCTTTATTTCATTCTTCTAGCCGAAGTCTGCCAACAAGAAAAAAGTCTGCTTTGTTTCCTGCTTTTGCATTCCAGTCACCTCAGATTATTATAAGCACATCTTGTTTAGGTGCGTCATCAGTTTTTTTCCTGGATGCTCGCACAAAATTTTCAATTTCTTCCTAATTAGAATCTGTAGTTGGGACATAAACTTGAATGATGGTTATGTTGATAGGCTTTTCATGATGTCGGACTGATATTATTTGGTCAGACTTTGCATTATTGCCCCTAACTGCTGGTGCTACATTTAGCTTCACTATCAGAGCAACTTTTTTGCTTCTGTGTTTGTTATTTTCAGAGTAAAACCTTGTAATTTTTCTGACTGAAAATGTCCTAACTCATTCCACTGGCTGAAAATGTCCTACCTCATTCCACTCGCTCCAAGGATTGCAATGTTTAAATGTTCCTTTTCTCATTTTATGATTGTGAGCTTACCTTTATTTATACTCCTCACTTTGTATGTTCCTGTTATACGTTTCAAATAGCTTTGGATTTTCCTTTTGCACCCATTGACATCAGCAACTGAACATCCTTTTGGCAACATTTGCAGCCTTAAGAATAGCCCTGTTGTCCTTAGCTCTTACCTATTGGCTTATTGATTGTTATCTGAGTTAGGGATTCCATTTCTAGTACTTCATCTTTTTTCATTCTAGATTGTCTCATTGTAGGGTACTTGAAGTAAAAGATGATTAGAAATGGTTTACCGTTGCCGCCTTCTGCGCAGTACTAACTGAGGTTAGCTAACAGGGTACAGCCACTGTCTATGAAAGATACTCACCTCACACTACTACTGCTGTCCAGTAACTACCCTTCAAGGCTTCCTCTGCTCCATCACCATTGGAACTGCCCATTCTCTCCTGCTGATGTGGCTATTGGTCCCTGAAATGGGTGGGTGCATCTTAATCTGGTGTCTCAGCTGTGACCTTTCCAGTTTGAATGACTTTGCTACTGACAGAGTTTAAACTCCATTTTTGAGTCGGTCCTAATGATTAACATCCCCTTCCCCCATTGATCTGGCTGGCTACCTACATTTTCTATCAGCACTATCAAAGGTAGTGATAAGAACTGCTCCTGACTCTCATGTGCTGTTGTTGGTGAGATTTAGTATAGAGTTTGGATTCTAGTAAAACTTTGGCAGCATAATATTCTACACCCAAAGTGAAAGATTTTAATTTTTCATTCTAAATTCCTCAAGATTGCCAGCAGGAAAGTAATTGGTCTTATGCCTGTAAATCCCATATGTACCCTGCTTTTCATGTACGTTCTCTGTAATATACTGTTAAAGAAAACCTTTCAAGCCATATATTTCACAGTGATTATTTCACTTCCTGGGTGGTTAGGTTTTCTTGGCCCACAGCCTAATGCCGTCCAACAGCTATGTATAATTCTGCTAAAACTGCCAGAAATCATGCTGCCTGGTGTTTCTGACTACAATATGACTTTTTTCCAAAAAAGAAAAAAAAGGATGAAAAAGACCATCTGTCTCCCATCATTTTCCTTCCTTCCGTTAAGCTTAATCCTGTCTCCTGGGTCTTCACCATGTGCCTTACATCTTATGCCTTTAAACTAAATCCCAGCCATCGCTCTCTACCAGTCACACATCACGGTGTCTAACAGTAAAGTGGGTGGCCCGCATGTAGATGTCCAAAGCAGTGAAACAAATCATCCCCAGGCAAGCCAATTCAAGAACCACACAGGTATGTAGAGGAAAAAAAACTTAACAAACTTGACTGAAAGAAAACAAATTAAGATGGTGTGAGGACTAAATATGCTGTAGAAGAAATAACACAGTGAGATCATTTGAGTATCAGTTTTTTTAAAAGGGAGAAGAGAAATAATCCTGTTCATCCTGACTCCTTAGAAGAACTCTGGGAGATTTTGAAGAATGGGACAAGATTCTTCTGGGGACCCATCTTGCAACTCTGTCAGTTCAATTTATTTCCAGCGGTATCTCCTAAATGAAGAAAGAAGGTGTCACACTACCCCCCTTCCCCCCCACACATATACCAGCATTTTTACATCTGCTCATCTTCAGTTTGTATTCAGTCATGATTTTTTTAAAAGACACCAGTCCAATTTTCTTTCAACATCTAAATTCAAGTGTAGGCTAGAATCTCCATCTGGAAAAAAAAAACCCCTTCCTTGACTCAGAACTTTCAGGAATGATTCCCATATTACGTGCTTGTTGTAGGGAAGGACAGTTTTGAGACTGAGTAAATGGCAAAGTAGCAAAAAAGAAAGGATAAGATGCTGTAGCCTTCCCTTGCCCACTATGTTTCTGTTGGAAATGTTTCTTGCGCAGCTTACTCTCCCTCCAGTAGATACCAAGTTTACATTTACATTTGTGCATGGGTGTCTGGAACTCCACAGAAAGCGTTTTAGTGGCAAAGTGGCAGAGATCTATGTACTAATGGGTTTGCACTCATTCCCACTGCCTTTCACATAAAGCGAAGTTTAGTGGGCTGATATAAGAATCATTCCTGGCTAAATCTGGTTATTTATAAGAATGTGAACATATATAATGGCAAAGATTGGATAAGTGTAGAAGAAGAAGACTTTGGATTTATACCCCACCTTTCTTTCCTGTAAGGAGACTTAAGGTGGCTTACAAGCTCTTTTCCCTTCCTCTCCCCACAGCAGATACTTTGTGAGGTAGGTGGGGCTGAGAGTGCTCTGAAGAACTGTGACTAGGCCAAGGTCACCCAGGAGGAATGTAGAAGTGCAGAAACATCTGGTTCACCAGATAAGCCTATGCCACTCAGATGGTGGAGTGGCAAAGCTGATGTTTCTTTACCCATTTCTTTAGATTTCCCAGAGGGTTAGATTGGGCAATCAGGTTTCCTCAGTTCTCACTCTCAACATAGGAACGCCACAGGGTTGTGTGTTGAGTCCTTTATTGTATGCCCTCTATACATATGATTGTACCCCTGTCTATCATGGAAAAACCATTGTTAAATTTGCAGATGAGACAACGGTGTTGGGGCTTATCTCTGGAGGGGATGAGTCTGCCTACCAGAGTAAGGTGGACCGGTTGCTCTTGTGGTGCAGGGACAATAATTTGGTCCTAAATACCAATAAGACAAAAGAGCTGATAATAGACTACAGAAAGAACAAGTTGGTAATTCAGCCCTTGGTTATAAATGGGAATCAAGTAGAGCGGGTGGTTAGTTTTAAGTTCCTGGGTGTTATGATTAGAGAGGATTTGACCTGGGACGTTCAGGCTGCTGCGGTGGTTAAGAAGGCCCAGCAGAGATTGTATTATTTGAGACTTTTGAGAAAACAACAATTGCATGAAAAACTGCTGGTGACCTTCTACTACTGTGCTATAGAGAGTGTCCTGACATACTGCATCTGAGCATGGTTTGCACAGTTGCACAGTGGCAGATAGGAAGGCGCTCTATAGGGTGATTACTACTGCCCAGAGAATTATTGGATGCCCTCTCCCCTCTTTAGAAGACCTTTATAACTCCTGCTGCTTAAAAAAAGTTCAGTATATTCTGAAGGACCCGTCTCACCCCGCATATTCTTTTTTTGAACTATTACCATCTGGCAGACGATACAGGATCATGAAAACCAGGACAACTAGGCTCAGAGACAGCTTCTATCCTAGAGCTGTGGCTATGTTAAACTCCATGGCGATGTGTTGACGTGGTGGTGGCTGTGTGGAGATGGCTGTGTAGGGATGGTAGTAAGTTGGGGTGTGCGGATTGAAGAGATGTTCATCGGGGGATGTTTTGTATTTTCGTTGTGTGGGCACAAGGCACAATGTGTGCGTACAATGACATTAAAATTATTATTATTATTATTATTGTTATTATTGTTATTACTATTACTATTACTATTACTATTACTATTATTATTACTTCACTGGCAAAATACAAGTAAGAATGAGTTAGCTAGAAGGAAAAATAAACAGGAGTCTGGTGGTACCTTTATGATAAATGAGATTTTATTCCAGTGTACACTTCTATGGGATGCATCCCACTGCTTCAGATGCAATGCAGTGTGTTGTCACTAGATGTACATGTACATATGAGGCATGTTTTTAGTTAACCCTCTGGGGAGATAGCATCAAACTTCTCAATTAATTCCAACTCAGCAGTTTTATGTTGTAGTCTCCCTCTTAACATTCTTTTGCTGAAGAATGGTGATGCTTAGATCTGTGGGAAGGAACAATTGATTTATGAACAGATTTAACTTGTTTCTAGACTTGTTCTGGGATAAACATACATCAAGCCATTTCATTAAAATCAAATCATCATGACTTTGTGGGTCCTATACTGTGTTAGTATAACACACCTTTCAGCAGTATTTATTTGGACAATAAATTATTTAAATGCAGTTTCCTGTCTGCAGAAGTGGTATGCAGATTCCCTTGTTTAGCTACATTATATATGCATGACGACTGCCAGCAGCAATGACAGTTGAATTTGGGGTAATATTGGCTTTCCATTCTAGTCTGGGTTGAACTTAGTAATTGTTTGGGTGCTCATTACCTTTATATTATTAGAGTGAAGATTCAGATTGCACATTCAGCAAATTGTGTAGCTGCCCATTTTTATTACTCCTTCTGCCAATCATTCTTTGTCTCCACATTGTTCTGCGGGAAATAACCAAAGAGCCATCCTATTTTGAGGCATAAATATAGATAAATTCCAATCTCTACTAACACCCTAAGGAGTTATTGCACTACAAGCTTTAAAAAAAATGCTCATATTTATATTGCACAGTAATTAAAATAAAATTAATTACACCAGTACAGCAATCCCACCATACCAATTTAATTTAGAAATGATCTCTCTGTTTACATGGGTGTTTCACAGACTCTGCTGTAACAGAGTAGTCTTGGCAACAGGCAGGAACTCAGGTCAGAGAAGGAGAGACACAGATACATCCAATTGACATGTCAATTAACAGGAATATCTATTGCACATATTGATGGAAGGAAAAGATAGCTAGTGAAGGGTTAAGTAGGCTCAGACTTTATGAGTGGGACATTGGCATGTCTTATCACGATGGTCACTGGTAATATACTTCCCCTATGCTTCTGAAGGTATAACAGATAAGAGGGAGAGGCTGTCAGCCCTAGCTGCCTTTCCCATCCCAAATTTCATTCCAACAAGAATCAGGAAGATGTGTTAAATCAGGCAACATGATTTAAGATCAATCAGATTCTCATATAATGTGAACATTAGACTGAATTAAATATGATTATATTGGATCCCATGTGTTCCTTTGAGTAAAAACTAAAACAAAACAGTTGAACAAACAAAGATACCACAGGGTAAGAGAACATAAGAAAGAGCCTGCTGGATCAGACCAGAGTCCATCTAGTCCAGCACTCTGCTACTTGCAGTGGCCCACCAGATACCTTTGGGAGCTCACATGCAGGATATGAAAGCAATGGCCTTCTGCTGCTGCTGCTGCTGCTGCTGCTCCCGAGCACCTGGTAATCATTAGACCGATAAGGCTTTAACCTTAAGTTCCCAAGACCTTTAATTTCTGAGTTCAGCCACAAAGCAAGTCATGGTCTCTTGGCATAATTTTTCTCACAGGGTTGTTGGAAGGACAGGGGAAAGACAAACCCTTGTATGCTAGGAGGAATGTACATGGTACAAGTTAAACAAAACATTTATAAGGTTAATGTGTGAAAATGTTATTTAGTAATATCAACTCTGCTCACACTATTAGGAATCTAAAGAATAAACAAATCATTACTTGGCAACAGGAAATACACTGAATTACTTCTCTCACCTGGTGGGGAAGGGGCACCAAAGGAAAGATCTTTGATCCTTGAATCCACAGACTGGGAGACCATGCGTCAGAATGCCTGTTTCTTGTATTTCCTCAACTGCTTGTCAGTTATTGTAGATGCTTGAGGAATTCTGCCCCAGCCCCTTTACCAAAAAGAAAAAGAAAAAAGGATGGAATTGGTGTGCATACTGCAGCAATAATTTCTCTAGGGGTTGACACTGTCAAAAAGTAAGACATATTTGAGATAGTGTTGTCTCCTTCTGTTCCTAGAGAAGAAAGTTTATGAATGGTAACATAACCCCTACTCTAGCAGCAGACAATAAATGTTCCCAGAAGTAATATAACCATATGCATGTTACATTTAATGTTGTGTCACTGCTGTTCCTCTTCTTCATCGGCAGACATGTCAGTCTTTTTAGTGCTTTTCAGTAAAATTAATTTCTCTTCTGTACTACCTGGCACAGGGCCACTACTAATAATGTTGAGTTTTGAAAGGGCACTGTTTCTTGCAATAAATTTCAGGTTGGTCCTCTTGTATACCTTTTATTCCTTTGAGTGTGTATTTATGTCTGCTGTTAGACCTGTTTATGACTTCAGTACTCCAACAGCCACTCCCCCCCACCACCCCCATTTTGCTGATTAGAATTCGACAGCTATTCCCAGATGCTCCTTCATCCTGGCAGGTTGTGTAGATTTGAAACAATGAGACTTCTAACAGGCTCTGCAAAATGTATTTCAAAATATAGAGAGCATAAGAACATAAGAAGAGTCCTGCAGGATCAGACCAGCTGTCCAATTAATCCAGCTGTCCACTATGACCCCAATGTTTTTTCCCTCTTAGACACAGCAAGTTCATAACCCTTTAGCATATATTTCAAGTTAGGCATTTCCCTCTCCACGTGCATTAGCTGAAACATACCTACAATGAACTTCATTTGCCATATTGCTGCCCACTCTGATCCTGCTGGAGTCAGCCTTGTTTTGGGTTTTTTTTAAATGTTGTGTACTCTGGACATGCCCCCTCCCCTCCGTTGCATGCCCCTCTTCCCTCCGTCCCTCCCCTTCCCTTGCATGCCACTCTCCGCTTCCCTCTCCCCTCCCCTTCCATTCCATGCCACTCTCCGCTCCCTCCCCTCCCTTCACTAGGGTAGGTGGGCCATGTCCAGATGCCGGGCCCCCTCCCCTCCCTTGAATGCCACCCTCCCCAGTATCCTCCCTCTCCTGGGAACCCTCTCCCTTTCCCTTGCATGCCTCCCTTCCCTCTCATGCCATCCCACCCCCGCCCCTCCCTCCGCTAGAATGGGTGGGCCATGTCCAGATGCTGGGCCCTTTCCTCCTCCCCTCCCTTTGCATGGCACACTCACTCACTCCCCTCCCTTTGCATGGCACCCCTCCCTTGACTAATGTTGTGTACTCTGCAAACTTGTTAACTACATTAATGATCCCCAGTTCCAGATCATTTATAAACAAATTAAATAGCATAATCCCCAGTATTTAACTTTGTGGGAACCCACTGCTTACTGTGTTAGCAGAATTCTTCATTTACTCCTACTCCACATTCTGCCATTGAACCAGTTTTTAATCCATAACAGAACCCATTTTATTATCCCATGATTGATAAGCTTACTCAGGTATCTTGCTAAAGTCTGTTACCCACCAGAACCAGTTGAATCCGGCTGTGAAAGCCTTCGACAATATTGTGTGTGTGTGTGTGTGTGTGTGTGTGTGTGTGTGTGTGTGTGTGTGTGTGTGTGTGTGTGTGTGTGTGTGTGTTTGTTTGTTTGTTTAGGGCAAGGGGTGGCCAACCTATGGTGCTCCAGATGTTCATGGATTACAATTCCCAATTGGCCATGCTGGCAGGGACTGATGGGAATTCAGTCTTTAGTTCAGTCTCTAGTTCAGTCTTTAGTTCAGTCTCTGGAACCAGCAGAAAGGAGCAGCAGTGGACAAGGCAACTGGCCAGGAAGAGCAGAGTGACCTGCTGGTGTTCATTTTGGAGGGCTTTTCTCAAAGCCACATCTTTTAAAACAGTGTATTTTTAACAGGGGTTTGCAGGGGTTTTCTCTTTTTTCTCCTTGTAAGGTTGCTAAGAGCTGAGACTGCTGGAGGTGGGGCTTAACAGGGGTTAACAGAGGTTACTCTTTGTCCTGGGCTGCTAAAGGTGGGGCTCCTGAGGTGAGTCATTCAGTCTTCAGATTCCCTACAATTACCTCTGGAACCAGCGGCGCGCTCTTGGCATGGCCCATAATTTCTTCTTCTTTTTTTAAAAATAAATACATTAATTAATAAGGACATTTTTTGAGGGATAGTAGGTACAGAGAGCTCAAAGGGGCACTGACTAAAAGTTTAATATCTAAATATATAAACAAAAGCAGATATAGAGGCAGGAAGTAGCAGGGGGATGGGGGGCTTCCCAGTGTTTTCACACTGAGTGTCACATGTATGACTATCTGCCACTAGGCCAGAAAGTCATTAGGTGTGCCCTCGCTGCAATGAGCTCCACAGCAATACAAAGGAACGTGTCCGTTCTCTTGAAGCCAAGGTGGCGAACCTGGAGAAGCTAGGAGAGGCAGAGAGGGCAACAAACAAGGCTTTCAGGGACCCAGCAGCCGGGTCCCACTCCCAAGAGTGACATCTCTTTAGATGTCATGGAGAATGAGAGTCTGGGTGACAGAGGGTGCCAGTCCTGCGGTGGGGGAAGATGTTCCCATAGATGGGACCCCTTCCTTAGTTGGTGGTCAGATATCCTCTCGCACTGAGGATACCCCTCAGCGAAGTGGGGGGGGCTCACTTGCTTAGTGGGGTGGTCCGATCATCATGGGAATATAGAGAGTTGGCAGGTTTGTGACAGGGCGTGATGACCGCATGGTGACTTGCCTCTGCCTGGGTCACGAAGGTTACTTGAGGATGTCCACGCTACGTCTGAATACTGACTGTTAGACAGTGCTGGGGTGGAGTCAGCAGTTGTGGTCCACATTGGTACCAATGACATTGATAGAGAATGCCTCGGCGAGGAGGTTCCTGGAAGCTAAATTTAGGCTGCTAGGAAAAAGAGTTAAAAATCAGGACCCCCAAGGTGGCATTCTCTGAAAGGCTACCTGTGCCACAGCATGGGAAGCGAGGCACAGGCAAAGCTGGGAGATACAGGAGTCTCAATGCGTGGATGAGAGAAAGGTGGGTGCAAGGCAGAGGGTTTCCAGATTTGTCAGGAGCTGGGAGACCTTTTGGGATAGTGGAGGCCCTTACCAAAGGGGCCGAACTTCATCTTAGCAAAAGAGGAACCAGGCTGCTGGCGGCTCAACTTGCCGTAAAAAAGGTGGCAGAACAGCTTTTAAACTGATCCCTGGGGGGAAGCCCGACAGAGGCTACAGGGTGACAGGTTCGGAATACAGAGTCCATGGGGATGCAGACAGAGAAGGAGGTTTTTTTAAATCAACCACCCATACAGAGTGAAGAGCACAGCAATGTGATAGAGTATTAGTGTCTACAAAAGGCTAGAGGGCAAAACACATAGAAATCCCAGGTTAGGGACAGGGCAAGAGTATACAAGTGTCTCTATGCTAATAATAGAAGCATTCGACCTAAAATGGGGGAGCTGGAGTACAGAGTTTGTGAAGGAGGACATTGATATAGTGGGCATCACAAGAAGGACATGGTGGAATGAGGAGGGAGCCAGTGGGATGTATTTGTCCCAGGTTACGGAAGGCTCTATAGGAAGGAATAGGACAGGGAGTATTAGAGATTGAGTGGCCCTCTACATCAAAGAGAGCATAGTGTCACATAAAATAGACAATGCAGGGGGAGCTGATTCCCCTACACAGAAGCACTATTGGATCCATAAATACCAGAGATTGACTTATGTAGTTTAACATTCCAGGAATATATTATAGATCCCCTGACCAAAGCGCACAAGAGGATTCTGAGATGGAAAAAAAAAAGAAATTAGAGAGCCCAACAAAAGAAAGCAAAATGTAGTGGTAATGGGCGATTTTGCTATCCCCATATAAACTGGAAAAATGCATGTTCAGGTCATAGTAAGGAGAGAGAACATTCCCTGGATATACTAAATGACTGTGAAAACTAGAGCAGATGGTTGTAGAAACAAGCAGGGGAGATGTAATCAGAGATCTAATTCTATGTGGGACCCAAGACCTGGTGCGGGGAAGTCAGTGTTGTTGAGCCGATAGGGAACAGCGACCACAATGCTGTCCAGATTCAGTATCTCTGCATGCAGACAAGTGACAACTACTAATGTAGTTACATTTGCCTTCAGAAAGGGAAATTTCTCAAAGATGAGGGGGATAGTGCATACTTGGGAAGCTGAAAGGGAGAATCAAGAGGAGGTGAAAATGTCCAAGATGCTTGGAGGTTATTTAAAAACACAGTCACAAAAGAAACAGCTGGAATGTGTTCACTTGGAGTTAGGAAAATGGCAGCGCTTAGTCCAAAAGAAAGCCACCATGGATTGCAAGGGACGTTGAGGAAATTATTAGGAAAAAAAAGATGTCTTTTTTAGAAAATGGAAGTCCAACTTAACTGATACAAGAATACTACTGAAGGAGCACAAATGGTGGCAAAAGAGAAGCAGAAGTTAGCAGCTGTAAGGGAGGCAAAAAAGGATTATGAGGAACACATGGCTGTGAACATCAAAACCAAGCAATAAGCAGTTCTTCCAAGTACATCAAGCAAAGGAAGAAAGCCAGCAAGGGAAGCGGTAGGCCCGTTAGATGACAAAGGAACAAAGGGTGTGCTAAAAGATGACAGGGAGATTGCAGAAAAGCTGAATGAATTCTTTTGCATCTGTCTTCACCCAAGAAGAGGTGAGGAAAATTCCTGCACCTGAACCAAGCAAGCTTCTTAGGGAGGCGAATCCGAGGAACTAACAAAAGATAATTCTGGTATGAGGAAGAAGTTCTGGCAGCCATTGATAAACTAAATGTCACCAAATCCCCTGGCCCAGATTGCATTTCACCCAAGAGTTCTTAAAGAGCTCAAGCATGAAAGTGCTGATCTTCTCACTTTAATATGCAACTTGTCCCTGAAATCAGGCTCCATCCCTGAAGACTGGAAGATGGCCAATGTCACACCAATCTTTAAGAAAGGATCTAGGGGGGACCCGGGAAATTACAGGCCAGTCAGTTTGACATCTGTTCCTGGTAAATTGGTAGAATCTGTCATTAAAGATAAAAATTATAAAACATGTAGAAAAGCAAGACCTGCTGAAAAGAGAGTCAGCATGGCTTTTGCAGAGAGCAAAATCCTGTCGCCTACAAACTTACTAGAGTTCTTTGAGGGATGCTGAAGGCATGTGGATAAGGAGGAACCAGTGGACATTGTCTACTTTGGTTTCCAAGGAAGGCTTTTGACAGAGTTCCTCACCAGAGACTGTGAGAAAACTCAGCAATGGAAAGGAATAAGAGGGGAAGTCCTCCTATGGATTAAAAACTGGTTGAGAAACAGGAAGCAAAGAAATTGGGTGTAAATGGGAAATTCTCACAATGGAGAGATGTAGGGAGTAGGTGACCCCCAAGAATCCGGATGTGGGACCAATTATGCTACAACCTATTCATAAATGACCTGGAAGTAGGGGTGCTTGGGTGGCGTGGTGGCCAAGTTTGCAGATGATACCAAATTATGTGGGGTGGTGTAGGAACCACAAAAGGATTAAGAGGAGCTCCAAGTGGACTATGTGATAAATTAGGTGGAGTGGAGGCTAAGAAATGGCAAATGCAGTTCAATGTAGCAAAATGCAAAGAGTGATGATGCACATAGGGGCAAAAAATCCAAACTTCACATACATGCACTACAGGGGTCAATGCTATCAGTCACAGACCAGGAGGAAGAGATTTGGGCGTCTTAGGTGGTAGGTTCCATAGAGATATCCAACTCCATGCATGGCAGCTGTGAAAAAGGCAAAACTCTATGCTGGGGATAATTAGGAAAGGAATTGAGAATAAAACTGCAAAGATTGTGTGCCCTTATATAAAGCTAGTGCTGCGACAGCACTTGGAGTACTGTGTGTTCAGTTCTGAGTAGCCACATCTCCAAAGGATATTGAAGAGAGATAGAAAAAGTACCCAGAGAAAGAGGCTGACGAGGATGATTGAGGGACTGCAGCACCTTCCTTATGAGGAAAGAGCTGCAGCGTTTGGGAGACTCTTTAGTGTGGAGAGGAGGCATCTGTGAGGGGATATGATTGAAGTCTATATGAGTATGCATAGGGTAGAAAATGTTGACAGAGAGAAATTTTTCTCTCTTTCTCCTAATACTAGAACCAGGGGGCATTCACATTGAAAAGTAATGCTGGGGGGAAGAAATTAGAACTAATAAAAGGAAACACTTCTTCACGCATAGCGTGTGATTGGTGTTTGGAATATGCTACCACAGGAGGTGGTATTGGCCACCTAACCTGGATAGCTTTAAGAAAGGGGCTTGGACAGATTTATGGAGGAGAAGTGGGATTTATGGCTGCCAATCTTGATCCTCTTTGATCTGAGATTGCAAATGCCTTAAGTCAGTCCAGTTAACAAAGGAGCAACAGCCACAGAAGAGCCATTCTTACTTTCACATCCTACATGTGAACTCAAAAGGAGAGCACCTGGTGGGCCACTGCGAGTAGCAGAGAGCTGGACTAGATGGACTCTGGTCTGATCCAGCTGGCTTGTTCTTATGTTCTTATGTTCTTATGAATTGTAGATCATGAACATCTGGAGCGCCTTAGGTTGGCCACCCCTGGTTTAGGATATTTCTATGCCATTTCTTCAGAGTTCATTGAGGTGGCTTACAATTAAGATACATCAAGCCACTGAAAAATAAGCCACTAGACATAAACAGCATAAAAACCTTCCATCAAACAGAAGCAGAACATAAAAAGGATGATAAGATAAATTCCTAATTAAAACTTGAATAAAGGTGTATTTTGGCCTGGTGCCCAAAAGAAAGTAGAGTAGGGGCAGGTGAGCTTCACAAGGGAAAGGGCATTCCAGAGGTGAGGTGCCAGCACAGACCATGCTCAGTTACTAGTTGCTACTCACATAACCTATGAAGGTAGGGGCACAGACAGCAAGCCTTGGAAGCCAGGTCTTAACAGGAGGACTGTATAGTATGGGAGTAGACAGTCCTTCAAGTGTGCTAGCCCCAAGCCATTTAGGACCTTAAAAGTAAGAATGAACACTTTGAATTGTTCTTGGAAACAACTGGGTTACCAGTGCAGATCTTTCAGTGAAGGGGTGATACGATCTCTGAATAACTAAACTCTGATAGTTTTATTGTCACATTTTTTTTACCATATGAAGTTTCTGAACCATTTTCAAAGGCAGTCCCACATAGAACACATTACAGTAATCTAACTTGGATGTTATCAGAGCATGGAATGCTACTGGCTAATCACACATCTCAAGGACCATAATAACTGGCATCCTGTTTTATAGGCATTTAGTCCTTATTTTAGACCTATGAACATATAGGGTATTTTTTGGATTCTGAAGGCAGCCTCTGGACAAATGGTATGTGATTTTTTCCCCATTTATAATGAGCTGAGTTTAATCATGACTATCTCTGAAGTATTCTAAACTTCCACAGAATCATCTTAACATGTTCAGCCCTATGTATATGAATTCAGGTGACTGAACAGGTTTGCAACGAGATAGAGAGACCGAGGGAGAGAGAGTTAACCATGCTAGAAATGTTATCACATTAGAGTATCACTTGGTCCTCATTAGATGGGCCCTGACTTGCCACATTCTATTCTAAATTAAAATAGACTGCTGTGTGAGATAATTCAGAAAGGGACTCCTGAAAACACAACAGAAATTAAAGCATGCTGTCATAAAAGGATTAGTTTTATTTCCAATCACAAAACTGATGCGAAAAACACAAATAATAAATAAAGCATATTTCATTCTGAATTTAAAACAGGAGATTAGCTCTGCAGGTAGAAGACAGTTTTCCTGAGAAAGCCATTAGTTGCATATGCTGGTATTCCATTACCTAACAGAGATACTTAAAAAAAAAAGACAGAATTATGCATGAATGGAACAACTGCTTTAGTTTATGCTGAATGGAAAACACACACAAACAGAATAATTGTATGGTTCTACTACGTCAATGGCTACTACTCCAGAGTTAATGCCACCATAGGATAGGCAGGATTCTGTGCTCAAGAAGCACAGGCAACAAAAACAACTAGACCAGAAAAAGTGTCCCTGCAAGGGACAAATAATCATTTCACTCACCAATAATCCTGCAAGGGACAAATAATCATTTCACTCACCAATGACACCCTTGCACCTGCCCTTTAAGGAAGGAACTAAATCCAAAAACCTTTATTAGGCATAAAACCAGTGCCAAGAATTTCAAATACAATAAAAAGATCATTATTGCTCAACTTGCAGTACACAGAGCAAAAACATAGCAACAGCTTCAGAGATTTCAACACTAGAGCTATTTAGAAGCTTAACCATTTTTGTTTTATCAGAAAGGAGCATAAATCCTGTTGGTAACACAGTTCTCAAATCGGTTCTGATGTTGTTGTACTTTGGACAATGAAGCAGAATATGAGAAAGTGTATCAGTTGTATCAGGACAAAATCGACAGCTGAAGGAACTACTACATGGACAGTGATGGCTGAATGAGGGTGTGACGTACCCAGCAAATGCTCTTGTAATACACAATGCACAGTTGGTGCAACCAATCTCTGCTTTATTATTGTATTATCTTTGTAAATTGCCTTGAACCACAAGGAAGGCTAGATATATTTCAATAAACAAATAAATTTATTCCCGTTTTATCTCTGCCCCTTGTCTCTGCCTTAGTGGCATTTCCAAATGGGACACAGAGTTTGTGAGGTGAAGACTGTTAAATGTACCCCACAGAAAGTTTGTCAGTTTGCAAAAATAATGTTCCTAATTATCAATCTAGATGAACAGATGGAGTAAAGTTGTTTAAATTCTTCCCAAGGATATCAACCAAGTCAATCTGGTTCTGAATTAAAGTCCATTTTAGTTCTCCAGACAAAAACATTTGGGCTGAATTGCCACACAGTCTCCATTATATTATGAGAGTGTAGATCTATGGATTGGGATTTGTTCAGACTTGGAACATTTTCCTGCAAAATTACCCCCCCTTCCTAGTTTGAAAAAAAAATGTGAAACCCAGGAAAGGTGGTGGTGACTCCCCCCAAACAGACAAGTGTTGTTTGTGTGCACTCAGTCAATATACCTCCATCAATCTGCTGCCTCATGGCAGATGTGGGAAAGAAGAGGGGGAAATGGTGGGCAGAACTAGCACAGAACTGCTGGACTAGGGGCTAACAGGTGGTTGGGAGGTACAGCAGCCAGGATTGGGAGGGGGGGGGGCAAGAGAGCTGCTGCTGCCACTACTTCCTCAATATGAGATCTAAATGAATGCAAAGAGGAACCGCTGCCTCCATGTGTAATGTGGAGAATTTATTAGGAACATTATTGCCACAAACCATTTGAGCCTGGCAGAGGAGGAGGAGCTGCTGAGCCAGTCAAGTGGTAGTAGTGTTTACCAGTGAACTGGGACTGGCCAACTACTGACTGGGGGGTGGGAATGGGTGGTGATGGGAGGTGACAGCAGTGGCTCTGCCAGTGAACAGACTGCCTGGGAAGTGACTCGCCCAGTGCCAGTAGGCAATGGGGGATGAGACTCCCCCACTTTGAGTCTCACAGGTTTCTGAATGGAATCTATTTATTTTCTATTTATCTCTTAGGACCAATGGTTTAACCATTTCTGGTCTTTGTTGAGGTTTTGGTGGTAGCCTGACCTGTATACTGAATAAGCTGGATTCTTGAAAAATCACTGTCTATGACCTTATTGGAGTCCTGGAACCACATGGCCTTGTCAAGGTAATCAACTGCATGGAGTTCTGGTTGTATTTTTCCCCTAGGCTTCCTAAATATTTAACAGCATATTTATAAATATGTACAAACTTGTCCAGAAATAAAGCACAAAAGCTTTATGAAGTTCTGAAGGACATTCTGTAGGGGAAATAAGACAATCTTAAAAATGTCATGAAATACAGCAACTCAAACACAGTTGCATATTATTATATATATATTTTCTTTACCGGTGCAGAGTACAAAGGCATTATTCTCTATTGTGTTGGCATCAAGGCCATCTGAACTTTTACCTGGGCTATTAATCATCTTTTCTCATCCCTTCTTCATCTGCTACATATGTTTGACAAGGACTTATTTTCACCTTGAAAAACACTAGTGTGAGTTCAGTTTTAGTGTTACTGCTCATATATAACACAGAGAGAGGTGTGAAAAAGTTTTCTTCCCCTGTTCTCCCAAGAATGATCTATCTGTAAAAAAAGATTTTGCAACTCAATGTTCCCCGTGCAACTATGAATGTTCCTTTCATTTTCTCACCTCCAAGCTTTTACCTATTGAAATTTAATAAAGGGCAGTAGTGGTATCATTTGATTTCCACCTGAGAATCACTGCAAAAACTTCTGTATTGATGTAAAGCTCAAGCGGATGCTATCTGGCAGGAAATTTCTTTATGGCTTCTGGTCTCACAAAAGCAAGAAGAGTGAAGGAGACGACTGATAGCCAAAGGGGTGTAACTGGTGAGCCAGGACCCTGTGTTATCTTTTGATTCCTTCGGCTGAATGATGTTGACTTGAGAATTACTTACTGTTCCTGTTAGGTGAATATGTCCCTGCTTCAGTGCCATAGAGAGCTTCTGAGGTTTTGGGAACTTTCTGCCTTAACTCCAGCGTGCTGTTCTGTTATGGATTTGTAAAGAAAAATTTTAAGTGTTTCTGGGCTACAGAATATTTCAGCCTGTATTTAGTGAATAGGAAACAATGAAAAAAAGTGATCCATAACACAGTAAGCAGGAATATGCAGTTTTCGTTTAATCTCCGCTGGTTTTCATCA
Organism: Sphaerodactylus townsendi; assembly: GCF_021028975.2. Lineage (NCBI taxonomy): Eukaryota > Metazoa > Chordata > Lepidosauria > Squamata > Sphaerodactylidae > Sphaerodactylus > Sphaerodactylus townsendi. Next base: position 93,011,122 of record NC_059433.1, read on the forward strand.
GAAAAGACAGAACAGATTTTGAAAGAATAAGGGAAGAGGCTATGAATCTTGTATAAAGATTTCAGTACCGTGGACAGAGCCTAGCAGACTCTGGTGCCAAGTCGTTTGTGACACCCCCCCTCTCTGCAGGTTATAACACAAGGTAAAAATAATAAAATATCAATAAATATAAAAACAATTAAAATATGTAATAACATAACAATAAAACTTATTTAAAATACATAAAACCTACCAGACAAAAGTCATAAAACCTATTAAAATTAATAATGGTGACCCTATGCATCAATGTCCTCCAAAAAGAGCCCTTGGGGGGTTGGGCGGTATATAAGTTTGAAAAATAAATAAATAAATAAATAAATAAATAAATAAATAAATAAAACACGCTATCATTAACCACCTGAATATTTGAAGAAAACTTTGGATGATGCTGCCTTGAGAGCTGACTGAGCTCTACATTGATAATTCCTCCAACTATATTCCCACACATTTCCTTGTTAGCATAGTAGGGCAAGCAGCTAAACACAAAACAGGGCCATTCACAAAACCAATATATCCATGTGGAACAGATCATTGGGCCATTATAAAAATTGTTTCACAGTGTGAGAAAGAGATCATACAAATCAGGTTTGAAAGCTGCTTTTTGAAAATACCTGCATGTGAGGAAAAAGAATGCAAGCCCTTAGCATGGCTTGGCTTTATAGAGGCATGAAAACTGTGGCTGATTGCACTGAGCATAATCTCTTGTTTTGGCATTGTAAACAGAGAACACCAGAAGGGAGAAAAGCAGCCCTGACACATCTATGTAGAGCTTGTTTAATGTCTTGTTTGATTGATTCAAAAGCAAATACATTGCTTAACTGTGCATAAACATAAGGAGATTTTGGCATTTCATTGGTAATCACCTTTAATGCAAAACACAGTTTAACATGTGCCTACCAAGGAAACCTCCTACTAAACCTTTATACTGTGATTCACAACACTATGAAAAAGATGAGCTCTTCATAAATCAAAGTCAGCTTTATTGTTTAAAAAAAAAGAGTGATTATTTGGTTTTGACAGCTGCAAGAATTTACAAGAGCAATAGGTTTTGCTGCACTCTGTGATATGGGCGATATGTAATAATGTAATTTATTTTATATTTTTGCCATTATGTAATTATCAGAGTTATAATCATCTAGAATCAACATTTATTGTTATTATAGTGTACAATAAAAATAGTATTGACAGATTCATAGCAGATATCTGGGTCTCATTATTAGTCCATTTACAGCGCAATCTCTATGCATTTCTACTTGGAAGCAAGTTAATTTCAGTAGGGTTTAGTTTAATATAATTTGCATAGAACTGCAGAGCAACTATAGTAGTATGCAACATGTAGAGCAATTAGGCCTTCTATTTGTTCCCATTAATAAACATAATGCATTATATCATGACAAAATGTGAAATATTGTGATATCATCTGTCTCAAAAGCTAAGCAGCCTTGGTACTTGGATGGGAACCACCAAGGAAGAATCTGGCCAGGAAAGAAATGGCAAATCACCTCTATTTCTCACTTCCTTTGAAGGCCTCTTGCTGGGGTCACTGTAAGATGGCTACAACTTGATGGCACATATGTTACAAGGAATGGCATCAGGTGGACCTATCTCCAACTAGACACCCTGGGATAATCTCCCATGAAGTGCTTGGAAACACCAGAATCCAAGAGATAGATACTGCTGCCTGCTCCAGGCACAGCTGGTCTAGAGACCCCAACAATGTTGCATGATCCCTTCTTTCTTTTTTTAGACCTGCAAGAACCTATCTGTTCCTTCTAGAGAGAAAAGCAAAGCTGTTGATCAGGGACATACATGGCCATCACTGAACGGGTAATGGAGAAGAAATGTGGCTATGATTATGGATAACAAAGAGGGTGTGATAGAGAGGCTCAGAGACACACTGGAACCATAAACAAAACTTATGCTGGTCCTGTGTAACATAACTATATAAAATAGAGTTTGATGCTTTTCAGTAGTTTCCTTCTCTGAAGGTAAACACAGCTGATATGGAAACTGATACTCTGATATATTGTGAACAAATGACTCTTCATCAGCAGTGTTGCTAGCAAAGCTGGAAAGAGCCAGTATGGAAGTATGATAAAAAAAAAATAGACCAAGATTGCTTGTACCAAGAGGCATGCTTTAAACCAGTGACGGTTCTTCAAATCAATCAGTGTAATCATAGCTTTCTGGAATGCCAAACATTCCATACATTTCCTTTGTCCAGCTGCTGAGTGCCTGAATGTTGCCATAATTTACAATCTTCGCAGCCCATTCTCTGATCTGATAGACAAGATTAGCATTATATAATGTAGAACAGATTCTGCAACCATAACAGAAGCGCTCATCCTTTATCGCTTCTGTTTAAATGTGAATCTGATAGTTTTATTAATATATGGATATTTTGCCTCAGAAATATATTCTGTAAACTTCTGATAAACATATTGACTTTTAAAGTCCTGTATGACCTGGGATCACATATCTTAGGACCTCCGAATTCCATATGCACCTACCCTTAAACTCTGATAATCTTCAGAGTCTCTGCCATCTGAGGCTAGACAGAAGGTAACCCAAGCAAGGACCGTCTCAGTTGTAAACCAAAACTTTGAAATTCCCTTCCTGGGGAGATTCATCTGTCTCCCTCGATCACTGTTGCTGTTGGTTTGTCTGTTTTTAACTTAAATATTTTATCATTTTAAATGTATTTTATTTTCTTAATTATTTTTTTGTTGCCACCTTGTGGACCTTGACTGGATGAACAGGTTTTAAATAAAAAAGATAAATAATTGTTTGCCATTTCTAATTTTTTTTAAAAAAAAATTGTATGCAATTGAGTGTGCAGTTGGATTATTTGCAAATATTCTCAAGGGCCCAAATGACCTCAACCCAGGGATGGCAGTGGGATAAAGTACTTGATTAGTACTTTCCAAAGGCAAAATCAGACACAGTGCTATGGAATGAGATAACAGGATTAGATTTGTATTACTTTGAGAGATGTATAGGAAAGTGCTCTCCTTCATACCAAGCTGGATACGTACATATGGTCATGCTGATTCTCTTCCCATCCATGGGGCTTGTTCCCCCCCCCTCTCTATGTGATACAGTATTTACTGCCAACCCATCTGCTCTTGGTATCGTGCTGAATGTTCCCTTTTCTCCCCATGCATAAGGGTTAAGTGTGTGTTTGTATATCTTAAACAACTGTTCTATGCATGCAAAGCATCCCTATATTTAGGGAGAACCCTGGATATTCAAACTTATGTACACATCTATCATGTTTTCAGATTTTGTGCAGAGCCAGCAATTCATGTACACATGCTAAATACATCTATACTGCATTCCTCAGCTGAGTTACACCCTTCTAAGTCCATTGACATCAATGGATGTAGAAGAATGTAAATCTGCCAAGGACTGCATTATTGCCTGTTTATAGAAACTCTTTTCTTATTTTTGATTTCTCCCCCTATCGTACAGCACTTTTAGGCATGACAATATCAGCTCAGGTCAACTACAGAGCTGCCCTAGGTTAATTTGGCAACATCAGAAAGCACTTATTATTTGTTAAAGCTGGAGCTGCTGATTGCTTGGCTCTGATCTGACTTTTTAAGTACAAAAGATAGCCAATAATAATTACTATCAGATCACAATTTATCGAGGCACTCTTGCATCCAACATTTCAAAATCCTCAGTCTGGCGCAGCAGGAATAATTAATGTGGGTTTATGGTATAAATTTGGGTTTATGGTATAAATATATGAAACATAAGAGCAGCTGTACTGGATCAGAATGAGGACCCATCAGATTTAGCATCCTGTTTCACAGGGTGGTCAATCAGATGCCCCACAAGGCATATAAGCAAGGAATGAAGGACAAAGTACTTTTCATCGAAGGCTTTCACGGCCGGAATCACTGGGGTGCTGTGTGGTTTCCGGGCTGTATGGCCATGTTCTAGCAGCATTCTCTCCTGACATTTCACCTGCATCTGTGGCTGGCATCTTCAGAGGATCTGATAGTAGGAATGGAAAGCAAGTGGAGTATATATACTGTGAGGTCAAAAGGTGAGGCCATCTGAATAGAGTAGCCTGGCATGTGAGTCACAAAGAAGTCTGTAGCATGTGAGTAACAATGAAGATAGCAAGGTCAATAGGTGAATGCATCTGAATAGAAGTATCCTGGCCTTTGTTCCCTTTGATTGCTATTGTCTATAGTTGTCCTGTGTTTGTGTGGAGCTGATTAGTCACTGTCTTGATTCTAGAGTTTTTCAACACTGGCAGCCAAATTCTGTTCATTTTCATGGTTTCTTCCTTCCTGTTGAAATTGTCCATGTGCTTGTGAATTTCAATGGCTTCTCTGTGTAGTCTGACGTAGTGGTTGTGAGAGTGGTCCAGAATGTCTGTGTTTTCAAATTTTGTGTCCAGGTTGGTTTATCATGTGTTCTGCTATTGCTGATTTTTCTGGCTGAAATAGTCTGCAGTGCCTTTCGTGTTCTTTGATTCGTGTCTGAGCGCTGCGTTTGGTGGTTCCTATGTAGACTTGTCCACAGCTACATGGTTTGCGGTAGACTCCTGCAGTAGCTAGAGGATCCCTCTTATCCTTTGCTGAACGTAGCATTTATTGAATTTTCTTGGTGGGTCTGTAGATTGTTTGTAGGTTATGTTTCTTCATCAGTTTTTCTATGTGGTCAGTGGTTCCCTTGATGTATGGTAAAAACCTTTCCCTCTAGATGGCTTTTTATCTTTGTTCATGTGGTTAGTTCTTGGTCTTGCAGCTCTTCTGATGTCTGCAGTGGAGTAACCATTTGCCTGTAGAACCCAGTGTAGGTGATTCAATTCATCTTGAAGGAGGTGGGGTTCACAGATTCTGTTTGTGCTATCTACCAAAGTTATGGTGCTCCTTTTTTGTCCTGGGTGATGATTGGAGTTTTTGTGTAAATATCTATTCGTGTGTGTAGGTTTTCTGTATACCGTGTGGCCCAATTGTTGGTTTGGTTTGCGGATGACTAAGACATCTAGAAATGGCAGTTTTCCTTCATTTTCTTTTTCCATAGTAAATTGGATGTTTGGGTGGATCTTGTTGATCTGGTCCACGAACTTGTTGACTTCTTCTCCATGGCTCCAAATGGTGAGATGTGTTATCCACATAGGTGGAACCATATGGTGGAGCTTTTTTGGTGCTGTTTTCCAGGGCTTGTTCCTCCAAAGTGTTCCATATAAAGAATTTGCTATTACAGGGCTAAGAGGACTACCCAGGCTACCCCATCTTTCTGTTCATAGAATTCATTATCCCACTAAAAGTAGCTAGTAGTGAGGCAATGTTGAAACAGGGCTGTGATGTCTTTTGGGAATTTTCGGTTAATGAGTGCCATGGTGTCTGCTATGGGGACCTTGGTGAATAGGGAAACCACATCAAAGGTGATCAGTTTGTCATTGGGGTTGAGTTTAAGATTGCTGATTTTTTCAATGAAGTGAGCAGAGTCCTTAATATAATCATAGAATCAGATCCAATATGGATTTGTAGTTGTGCAGCCAGGAATTTTGCCAAGTCTTATGTAGGGGATCAGATTGCACTCACAATGGGTCTGAGTGGAGTGGAGTCCTTGTGGATTTTTGGGAGTCCATAAAGTCTAGGAGGATGAGCCCTGAATTTGCAGAGACGTTGGCATATGATTGTATCAATTGAGGCGTTCTTAATCAAGGTGTTGGTTTTTCTGGTGATCTTGTTAGTTGGGTCCTGTTTTAGCTTTTTGTATGTTGTGGGGTCCCAAAGTTGTCTGATTTTTAATTTATATTGTTCTGTTTTCATGATAACTGAGGCATTACCATTGTCTGCTGGTAGAATGATGATTTCTGAATGATTTCATCCCAGATCAAGAAGATGAGTTGGTTTTTATACCCCACTTTTCTCCACCTTTAAGGAGTCTCAGATTGGTTTACAATCACCTTCCTTCCCCATCCCCACAACAGACATCTCAGATAAGTGGAGCTGAGAAAGTTCTGAGAGAATGGTGACTAGCCCAAGGTCATCCAACAGGGTTCATGTGGAGGAAGTGGTGAAACAAACCCAGTTCACCAGATTAGAGTCCACCTCTCTTAACTACTACATCATGCTGGCTCTTGACCATTACACCACACCATTGCTCTTAACCACTACACAACACTGGCAAAAGGAACTAGCCCAACAAGGCTATAAAATACTTTAATAAAACATCAATTGGTCAATGAATTCCATGGATAATGTAGGACATAGAGAAAGGAACATATTTTAATAGAAGTAACAAAATGCAAGCAATGCAATTTTTAGCAGAAGTAACAAAATGCAAGCAGTTTAGCTAGTACAAAAATGCACAGGTGCAATGATACTAGATATGTCTAAATTAATCTCTTGCCTATGGATATCTGGGCCCTGTTTTGTTGAAAACATCTTATTTTAGAGATAATCTGATAGCTGAATAGTATAACTCTAAAAGCCCCCAGTGGGTGACAGTGCAGAAATACAGAAAACTGTTTGCATCGTCTTGAGAAGTGTTAAAGGTAGATAACATGAGGTTGCCTTTCATAAGCTGTGAATACTTGCTTTCCTGACAGCAATGAAATGAATATGTAAGAAAAGCTGCTTGTGCTTGTGATAATAAATGCAGTGCTCACCACAGATTCTAAACCAAAAAGGCCTGATATGATGACCCAGGGGACCAAAGCAGCACGCCGCACTATGATGCTAGATAGTCTAATATCAAGGGCTTCCAGGACATTTCATTCTCAACTGAGAAATTAATCCACAGAGGGAAAATCTTTACTACTCAGAATGCCCTGAAAGAATTTCAAGTCAGTCCATTCCAGTTCCTGGGCACTTAAAATCTCACAAAAATACATTCATTTCTTTCTTGAGAAATAATATATGTTCAAAAGTTACCAGATTGGTCATGCATACACTTGCACACACAAAAAGGATTTTTTCCAGCCTCCAGATATTCTGTCAATTTAAAAAGCAAGCTCCAAGACAGATTGCTTGTTTTCTGAGGTGAAGATTGCTGAGGTATCAAAATCATTGACTTTGAACACATGGGTTCAGATCTAGCCTGAACTTCCATTCCATTGCTGGACTGGAACACTTCTTCCTTCCTCCTGAAGCAATCCACTGATTTAAACAAAATGTTGCTTCTGGGTTCCTGAGGAATGGGTGAGAGGGGTCTGTAAGATGATGGTGGAGTCAGCAGAAATTGCCCCTTCCCCCACCGCAGCAGAAAATTTAGTTTGGCCCCAAACATGAATCTGCCACACAATGAGCCAGTTTGTTGGTCTATCTTTTTATATATATAAACCTTTAATGGCATAATTAAAACAGCAGCAATATACCAGAAAAATGGCGACCTCAGTGTAATGATACAATCTCCAGTACAGTTATAACCGTTTGCTGATGACAGAGCACAAAAAGTTAGCCAGCGCTTCCAATACACTTGCAGAACCACAATCCAACATCGTTACCACAATTGATAGATTAATATTATCAATGGGGGGTTTTAACCACGGGTTTAGATATTTATTCCTGGCTAAACTGTGTAACGGGCAGTGTAATATCACGTGTTGGATTGATTCTTCGTACGCTGAACTGCAGGGACACCATCTTTCATCAAAAGGCCCTTACTCTATTCTGCCCTGAGTGAGTAGCTGGAAGGGAGAATATTGCCACCAACGGCAAGGGTCAGGGGCTCGTCGCAATTTACAGGTTCCTAAGACCAAATGGAAATACGCTTGGCCATGGTATAGGGTTTTAATGGTATACCCAAGTTGCAAGGGGAGAGCAGCGTTTATTAGCCTGCTGCATCAGGTGACTATACTTTCGAGATCATACAATCTTTTTTTTTTTGATAGTCAGCTTTAGCTCATTGGCATTCATTAAAACCAATGCATCCAAGGATAGACCCATTTTCCTCATGGATTTTTTCGCCTCAACAAAGGACCACCACTTTCGGTTTTGGCTAATGAAAGAAAAAGAGAGCCCTGGTAGGTAAAGCTTCTTTGTGACAGTTATTAAAAGCTAACAATCGTGATCTCAGAGATTGGAAAAGTCATGCACCATGCTCTTGTATGGAGTAGATGTTGGCCCACCTCCAAACGAGATTGCGCAGCATATTGGGACTGAGTGAAGGTAAGCCGAGTATACTATAGAGAAAGCATGAGCTGAACTCTTTCCATATCGCAGCTCCAATGCTTGTATCCACAGTGGGATTCCGTATGAAGTAATTCGTAGCATGGTGATTTTAGCATTAAATGCCTTAATGGCTGCAGGTACAAATTCACTTGACCTTTGAGTGCGAAAATAGCCGGCTTCAATGGCCTTGGTACAACTAAGTTTAGCTTGATTCAATGGCCAATTTCCTTTGGGTAACCCAAGAGGAGTTATAATTAAAGTGGAGACCCAGGTATTTTAAAATGTTTGACCTGTTCAAGCTGTTCATTATTTATTGGCCAACTAAATGGTCTCCAAGAACAAGCAAAACCATTATTTTTGACTTTGCAAAATTAAGCGTCAGGTTATTATGACTACAATATTCAACACAAGCGTGCCAGTAAAGCTGCGTTTCAAGCCAGCTTTTTGTGTACCGGGAGAGTAATATAGCGTCATCAAGCATAAAAGTAAAGGTATGGTCACAAATATGATTCAAAGCAGGGCAGTCGCGAGGAATCCTCCATCAAAAAAAGGAAGCCAGATCACTTAAAAAAAAGATTAAATAGGGTTGGGGCCAAACACACACCTGTTTGACACCCCTGTTAATTGGTATATAAGGACTAAAGTATACCATCAGGAGAGCATTTGACTTGACAGGTAGTGTCATGGATGTAAAAGGCCATTACTAGTGTAAGTAGCCTTCTGTCAATTCCTAGATTAACAAGTTTTCTCCACAGTAGATCTCTGGAGACAGAGTCAAATGCCCTTTAAGTCCAAAGGCCACAAACAGGGGATGATTTGCTTCCGCTGGTGTATTTTGTGACGAGAGTCCTAAGGATCAAACAATGATCTAAAGTAGATTTCCCATGTTGAAATCCTATTTGTTCTGGGCCAATGATTTTGTTTTCTGTAATCCATGAAGAGAGTTTATTGTGCAAATATTTGGCATATACCTTGCCAGTGATGGACAATAAACTAATAGGACGGTAATTGGAAGGGAGCAAAAAATCTCCCTTTTTGAAGACAGGAATTATAATCGCGTGGGTCCAATCTGATGGTACAAGAGCTGTTTGATTAACGGATGTAAAAAGAGCTGCTAGTACCGGGGACCACCAGTCAACAAAGTTCTTAAATAACTCTGGGGGGAACCTGTCGGGTCCTGGAGCCTTGTGGTCCTTTAATTTAAGCACAATTTCACGCACTTCTTCTGCACAGACAGGGGGCCACTCTGGACTGTCGTTTATGTAGGCAGAAACATGCAAATTAGGAAATGAAGGGTCTCATTAAAAACATCAAGGAAGTATTTCTGCCAGATATGACTGGGTATACAAGCTGCGTGGAAACTAAGTGAACCTGAGTCATTGGATACAAGGGACCAAAACTTCCTTGAGTCGTTACAGTTTATTGCCTGTACAAGTTGCTCCCAGTGATCATTTAGTAGTATCAATTTACGTTCTTTGAGAATACTATGAAGTTGGTTCTTTAGGGAGAAGTATGTACCCAAGGTGTTACTACAGGAGGTATCTCTAAAGATTGCATATGTCTCCCGTAAGAGTCGCTTTGTGCGATAGTATTCATCATTTAGTACTAGGTCATGTCGACTTCTTGATTTGGTTCTTTCCACATGACTGGTGGTCGTAGTAGTGGCAATAATCTCCTGCGTTAGCTCTTCAAATGTGCATAAAACACAAACAGGATTAATAGTTTGAAGAGTGAGTGATCTTAGGGCCATGAGCTTATGGGAATAAAGTATGGTGCTGACTTCCCCAGTATTATTTTTAGGCCAACTCATTCTAACAATTTGTAACGGGCTAGCTGGTTTAGCCTCAGAAAAGGAGTGGTTTATTGATATGGTGATAGTTAGTGGTAGATGATCGCTCATATGATTAAAACCAATCTGAAATTCTTTAACATGTTTCCTGATCTTAGAGGATACTAGGACCTTGTCAGGAGCACTGCACCCTCTTTTGAGAGATATGTAAATTCACCTGATCCGTTAAAATTGGTCAAGCCATTTAAAATAGTCAGATTAAAACTGATACAAAATTTAAACAAATAAACTCCAGCTACATTAATTGTCTTGTCTTTAGATATTCTAGATAGACAGCAGCCCTCTGGTAAGAACTCTGGATCAACCCCAGCAGCATCATATAGGGCTCCGTTCATTTCCCAGTCTGGCATTAAAATCTCCAGCTACTATGAAGTCAGCTGA